>NC_142244.1:76357436-76658770 GCF_052056855.1 Sturnus vulgaris
AAATGCTTAAGACACTAGGTAAGCATGTGATTATCTTCCTCTTGTCCCTTTATTGTCACTTCTCACTGCCATGCTGAAAGATGTGGGCACAGTGTGTCATCTTCTGTTGCTGATAAAAGAACTGAGAGAATTTGGAGAAGACTGCAAACTCTCTAATTCAATTAGCAACTGATGTGTTTCCATGGTGTACTGTGGGAGATATTGTGAATAGCACATTCTGCAGGCCAACCAAAGCAGTTTATTCTTGCTACATGGCAGAAATTGGTGATTGCCATTTTTCTTGGTGCAGTAAAAAAAAAAAAAAAATCTGTTTGAGAAACCATGTATTGATCATCAAAACTAGATTATCTTTTGATTGGGAAGTAAATCACTTGTACTGACTCTGGTTGGGATGGAGCTAGCTTTCTCCATAGCAGCCCATATGATGTTATATTTTGGGTTGCTGATCAAAAGTATGGATAAGACTGCAGTATTTTCGGAATTGCTAAACAATGCTTGGAGCAGATCAAGGCTGTTCTCTTTGTTTTGGTTTTGTTTGTTTGGGGTTTTTTTTGTCTGTTTGTTTGTTTGTTTGTTTGAGTCTTTTATGTGGTTTTTTGTTGTTGTTTTGTTTTTTTTGGGGGGGAGGGTGTTTCAGTTTTTCCCCCCAGTTTGTCCTGCTCCAGAACTAGTGTGAAGGTGGACAAGAAATTAGGGGGCAACATGAATGGGATACCTGACAAAAGTTGGCCACTAGTAGTAGATAAAAATGCAGTGGCATTGTCCTTTGAGGTGGCTGGACATCAGTCTGCTTGTGAAAGGTGGTGAATGATTGCCTTTGTATCACCTGTCATTTTCCTCCAGCCTTCACTTTCTAAACTGTCTCTGTGTTGACCCATGATTTTTCAGGTTTTGCTTTATTTCTCTCTTCCATCTTGCTTAAGAAGAGGAGAATGAGAGACACTGTGTGGGTGTTTAGGTATTGAATGGGCACAACTCATCACGTCAGTTAGGAAAATTGTCAAAATTGTTACTGATAACAATAGCCTTTGAAACAGATTTTATTTTGGTTGCAAGTTTGTTCTATGAAATATGTAACTGATTGAAATTTTCTATTTAGTATAATTCGTGCTATAATATCCGCAATTTATAACAATGAAATTTTATTTTAAAAAGGTAAGCTCATTAGTGTAGTGATTGTAATAGAAGTAAAATTTAGTAATTTTTTGAGAATTCCATAAACCAGAAAGTGACAGCCAAACATCATCAATAATTTTGGATAGCTTAGGTTTCAACCCTCTTTTTATTTCCTTTTTTATAGAAATTCTCCTTATTATTTTATTAATCTGAATAGTACTCGATACTGACTTAACTATTTGGTTAGGAATTTGAGATTTATATGTTGTAGATCAGTTTTTCTATTCAGTTTGCAGTCTAGTTGCCTTATTTTGAAATATAACAAAATTTGTTAATCAACTGAATAACAAAATATAGGGAATCAGTTTAATTAAAGGTGATGGAAATAGCAATATCAAGGTTTGAGAAAACTGGAAATGTGTATTTTTCTCTCAGTATTAGCAAACTAGCTGGTAGCAAGATTGGGGGATTTCTGTTACTGTTATTTTGTATATCTGCATAACATAATTGATTGTAGATTTTTCATTATTTTAGGATCTCTTACATGAACAGAAACGTTTTCTATAAAACATTTTTTCTGTGAAATTAATGTATATCTTCAGTAATCAGATTTGTCAAGTATAACAAAGAACAGGAAAAAAATATCCACAGAGAAAAACTAACACCAGAATATGTCTGTTTTGTGTAAGAAACAAGACCTGGCAGGGTAAATCCTAAACAAAAGCAGAGCATGGCACATATATACCTTGGCTCCTGTGCAGAGTCTGAGTTCATGTATTCAGCCCATGCATAGAAATGAAGCAACACAGCTGGAGCCGCTGCCTGGAAACAGCCTGTTATCAGAAACCTGGCATAAGCGATAGAATGTCACAAGAAAGGAGCATGTGTTTTTCATTTTAATGATAGCAACTTGTGTAGTAATAGCATCTGGTGCCTGAGAGTATGTCTCTGCATATGTGTCAGTCTGCACTTTGGTTTTTTGCTCATTCAGGTAATTTAGTACACCATTAATGTGGACTAGATTTCACTAGACAGGATTTTTAAAGTATTTCAGAAGTCAGAAAAGGATCTCTTAAAAGTTTCATTCTCAGTGTTATCAGTTATAGTTATCATAGAATCATAGAATATCCTAAGTTTTAAGGGACCCACTAGAATCACCAAAGACCTAGCCTTGCACTGGACTGCCCCGAGAATCACCCCATGTACCTGAAGGCATTTTCCAAATGCTTATCGAACTGTTAGGCTAGTACTGGCCACTTCCCTGGGGAGCCCCTTCCAGCGCCCAACAACTCTCTGGGTGAAGAATCTTTTCCTAATATCTAACTTAACCTTACCTGACTCAGCTGTTTGTTGTTTCCTCGAGTCCTGTCACTGGCCAGGAGAGAAGAGATCAGTGTCTGTCCCTCCTCTTCCACTCATGAGAAATTGGAGGCTGCAATGGGGTCTCGCTTCAGTCTCCTCCAGGCTGAACAAGGTAAGTGACCTCAGCTGCTCTTCCCGTGGCTTCCTCTCTAGACTACAATATTTCACAGTCAATCCTCTGCTGTAAATAAATTTGAGTAAGCCAAAAATACCTTTCCAGATTTTAAAAGGATGTGTATTTCTTGCCTGTTGAAATTGTGCTTTTAAAAGCTGTAGATTGCTTATTTATTCTAGTGTTATAATCAGCGCCTAACCAGCAAGAACAGACCTTCTACTGTTCAGCTTGATTCTTGTCAAAGAGATTGCTGTCTGCTTGGCAAAGGAAGAACTCAAGGAGACATATAAAGAAAGTTAAATTTTGGTCTAAACAAGAAAACCTAGTAATTATTTGACTGAAGGAAGCATTGTAATACTGTTACCTCTGAGAAATTGTCATCAAACTTTTAGCAATGAAACAAAGCAACTGTTAATCTATATTGTTGAACGCCAGTTTACATAATTAAACATTTATTTCTACCAATATGAAGAAGCACAGGGGAGGAATGGCAGGTGGGGGAACAATACCACTGTCAAAAATACAAGCTGCTGGTCTGACCATCCCAGAGCTGTTCCCGGTGACTGTCATCCTCATGGGCACAGGGGGGACAACCATCACCCTGAGTCAGCAGTAAGGCTGTCCAGATCCCCTTCAAGGCTAGGGGAGGTTTACTGTTTAGGTTTCACATTTAGGTGAGGAAGCAGAGGCAGGGAAATTGGGAATCAAATGGGAATTGGGAGAAATCAATGTGGAGAAGTAAAAAGATAAGAAGTCCTTGTGCATCAGGCCAGAAGTTGGGCTCAGTGATCCTAGTGAATACCTTTCAAATCAGAACATTCTTTAATTCTATAAGAAGTAAAAAAAGGACCAGTCTATTAGAAGCCTTTGGTTGTTTGTTCTTAGTATTACATGCATACTTGCGTACTTCTCATTTTTTAAAATTTCTGAGGACTTTGATATATTCACAAATCATGTTAATTGAAGACAGATACTCCCTCTGTTCTATCTTGAATTCACCTGAAGAAAGGTGGAGAGAGATGTTTTACAGGAGCATTACAGGACAAGGGTGAATGGCTTTAAAATGAAAAAGTAAGTTTAGATGAGGTATCAAGAAGAAGTTATTTGCTATGAGGATGGTGATGAACCAGTACAGGTTGCCCAGAGAAGCTGTGGCTGCCCCATTCATGGCAGTGTTCGAGGCCAGTTTGGATGAGGCTCTGAGCAACCTATTCTGCTGAAATGTGTCCCTGCCCCTGGCAAGGAACTTAGGATTGGATGATCTTTAAGGTCCCTTCCAACTCAAGGCATTCTGTGATCTTATCATAACATATTCTTAGCTTTCATGTGGCAACCATAGCTAAGATAATCTAACAAATTGTATATCTTTAAACACCAAAATACTGTTCTTCAAAACACTATACGCAGCAGAAAAAAAGAAAGGTAACATTTCCTGATCTATTTAAGCAGCTGTTCTTAGAAACACCATTTGTTTCTTTATTTTCATCAGTTGCTGCCTGAAGGATCTGAAATACAGATCAATATTTATAAAATTGTTGCCAGTTTGGGGAGAAGAGACTAAGTATAAAATTTGCTGTAAAAACATTAATTCTTATAAAAATGCTATACTCTCTTTTTCTTTCCCACTTGTTTTGTAAATGTTAATTTTAATTAGAGAAAAATACTGAAAATCTGTCCACATAATTTATGTTTTGAATTGCAAAGAAACATCTTCTGCTTCTGAAGAGACATCGGGGTAATGGCTGGATACTATTTTCTTGATGGAATAAATGAATGTGGCTAAATGTATTTTGTCACTCATTGAATAGCTTAATAACTATTTCTGTTAGTGTAACTAACCTCATAACTTATGACTGCAATCTTTGTTAAGGAGTGGACAACTTAATTCTGCACATCAAACGAGTTGAGTTTTTTTCAGGTATTGCAGTGACTTAAAATATTTTCTGTGTGGTTAAAATAAAAGATCCTGTATAAATTAATGTTTACGTTTATGCACTCATAAAGTCATCCATAAATCAAGCCAGACAACAATAAATACTTGAAAAACAAAGCAAGAAAACAAACATAAAAATTATTTCTCAGTTCATATGTATATTTTTCACATGCTGCTGGGAGGAAGGATAAAAGCAATGCAGAAACAGAGGAAATAAGATTAAAGAACTGGTCCTGTGATTTTCTATAGTTTAGTCTATTTACTGTTTAAAACTGCTTGAGAGTTCTACACATATCACTGATATCTGTTAATCATGATTTTTTTTTCCATTCTTAATATACACAACTAACCCCTGTTAAATTTTATATAGATTTCCCTTTTACATTCGAGCCTCTTTGTGTCATAATTTAACCCAGTTGGCAACTAAGCACCACACAGCTGCTTATTCACTCCCTTTCAGTGGGATGAGGGGAAGAGAATTGGAAGGATAAAAGTGAGAAAACTTGTGGGTTGAGATAAGAATAATTTGTTAATGAAATAGAAAATAAAATAGTAAAAATTATTATAATTTAAAATATTGTAATGAAAAGGAAAATTAGAGATAGAGAGAGAAAGATAAAAAACGACAAAGACAAGTGATGCCCAGCCAGTCCCTGTGCAGCAGCTGCCCAGTCAACCATGGTGATGGTGATATCCCCCTTCCCCATCCCTCTTCTACCAAATAGTTGCTCTAAGCTTCACCTATCAATGAGAATCAATCTATTTGGACAGCTCAAAACTTTAAAAATAAAATGCCAAACATACTGGAACATACTAATTTATTGCAGACCATGATGCCATATGGTCTGGAATATCCTTATGGCTGGTTAGAGTCAGCTTTCCCATCTGTGTCACCTCACAACTTTTTGAGCACTCCCAGCCTCCTTGCTGGTGGGGCCATGTGAGGAGGTGAAAGCTCTCTGCAAGTGCAGAGCAATAACAGCAATAACAAAAACATCTTTGTGTTTTCAACACTGTTTTCAGCACATATCCAAAACTTAGCCCTGTATTAACTACTGTGATAAAAATTAATTCTACCCTGACAAAAAAACCAGAACATTTTGTCTCCCCTTTTGTGTCAGCTTTGAGGGAAATTCAGAGATAGGAATTAATTCCTGAGATTCTTTAGGTAGCCTGTAGCTTCAAAAGAGAAAGCCTTTTCAACAAGGACATATAGTTTATCTTTTCTTCCTTTGCTCATAAAAAATAAGAGTATAAAGACTTTCTTTTTTTTTCAGCTTCAGCCTGGCAAGGAAAAGAGAATGAAGAGAATGGAAAAAAAAACACTTAAGATATGAGATGAGGCTTCAAGCATATAGTTTAATTTCTGTCTCCACATACACTCCAAATTTTACATGAAAAAATGTCATTATTCTTCAATAAAAGAAATGGGAGTGGCAGGCAGGGGAATCGGTGGAATAGGTACAATGAGAAGAGCCTTTCAAATTTTGCCTCTTCTAGATCTTGTGAGGAGAGTTGCATCTGCCAGGCACTCAAAGACTTCACCTGTTGCTATTCTACTCTTAAAGAAGTATTTTAGGCAAGTTCACAGTAAGGTAGTAACACGTCTTTCTTCTCTGCTTACATTACTGTGTCTATCAGCAAACTCACTTTTACTTTTGATTTATGCTAAGGGTTAGCTGTTAGACTCTTAATAATATAGATTTTAATAATTTCCCCTCTTTAATGACTGATAGTAAATAAGCAATCTAGATGTTAGATCAATGTAGGAAATTTCACATTAACTTACATCTGTTCAAACTTTTTAAAAACTGCTTTGGCAGCTAGCATAGCAGGTAATTTTGGGAGTGCTCTATGTTTAGATGTATCTCATATTTGTTTGATTGCTTGGAGGTTTTGTAGACACTGAGTGCATTATACTAAAACTGCTTCCTAGTCTTACTCTGTATGACCAGCTAAGCTATGTATCAGAGTTGTAACGGAGACAATTTTACAGTATATACACAAATGTAAGTAGGAAATTATTTGATTTATGTTGGTGATAACAAACTATAGATACTATAACAAGGAAATGGAATCACTGTGCTTAAAACCAGTGGAGAGGGAATAAAGTGTCATTTCCTACAGCAAACTCTATTAGTAAAGGACAGAAGATAAATATTATCTTGCAAACCAATTCTGAAACAAGTAATTTGGAAGGATTCAAAGTTGAAAACCCAACACAGTAAGTGCCTGAAGTTTACTTCCTATTTTAATGCTTGCAAGATGATGCAGACAATGGAATTCATAAAATTGTAAATGTCAAAATATGTTATGAATAACATTTATCTTGTAGATCACTGGCTAATGCATTAATTGCTGACTGCAGGTCGTGTTCAGATGTATCAGTCAGAAAAAGAAGATGGAGCTGCACATAAAACTAAAAAACATCTCAAAGTCTAGGAATAACACATTGCCTTTCCTGCTCAATTTTAGGACAAAAGAAAAAGAGTGGTTAGAATTTCAGAAAGAAAAGAAAGAGAGCAGGAACTACATTTTTAGAAGAGCCCATAAATGGTTGCAATCTAATAAATATACATACATTTATACTAATAAAAAAGTAATCATGCACTTTCAGTGCCAGATAAGGTGATGTTTTAAAATTAGAGAAAAGAAGCTGTGGATAAAGAGATAATAAGGTCAAGAGCTTTTTCAGAAAAAGAAAAAACCAACTGCTTTTTTTGTTTCTGCAAATGGCTGATGAATAAGAGTGGGTTGGAATCCTGAAAATAGGTTAAGAGTAATTGAAAAACAACTAATAAACTATAAAAAAATAAAACTAAATGTTCAAGTATTCCTTTGGGAATGTGATAAATAGTGTAGAAAGCAATATATGCAAGATTCAGCTTTTTTTGAGGTCCTATTTCTTTATTCAGAGAATAAGTAGCCCAAATTTAATGAATTTTTCTTGATTGGAACTGCATTTTCTATGCATTCATATTAAATTTTCAGTCAACAGATAAAACCCCTTTAATTGTTGCTGTGATTCTCTTTTTTCATTTTTAATTTTATTCATTTTTAGCGAAAAAGATGCTTGAGAAAGATTAGGATCTTGAATTTTGAGGAGGTAGAGGAGGGGGCTAGTGACCTGGTGTTTTCAGAACTCTATATTAGATATTGTTTTTCTCTTCAGTGTATCAAAATACATTTGATTGTAGTGGCACTGCCTAATTACAAAGAAATTTAAATTCTGTATTCAGATACTTAGATGACACATCTTTGGTACAAAATATCCTTTCTATGTCTACAACCAAAATTTTACACCTATTTTTTAAGTACAAAACTGAAGAGGCCCAAGAGACTGTGTCACCATCAGAAAGTATATAAATATATCTATAATTTTTTCGGTTTAGTATCTGTCTCTGTGGTCTGAAATCCTTATTATTTATTCTTCTGGTTCCCCCACCACACACTATTATTAAGAATTTAACTCATTTAATAATAAGATTAGTTAGAGAAATCTTTAAAGTAACATAATTGCATCCAGGCAATAGGATTAATTTTCTTTGTTTGATTGATATTTGGCATGATCACCACATTCTTTCTTGATGACTCTTATCTGGAAATTACTGTTAAAAAGAAAAATTAGCATGTCCATGTTCTATTTTTTCTACTTTTCACTTTTTTTTCTGCTTTTTCTACTTCTGCTCCTAGGAAATTAGTGCCAGTAAGCTGCCCATCATAAGTCTCTAAATGTCGTTCCATAGAATGATTTCATGGTATTCACTTAAATGTCTGTTTTTATACTTGATCTCCTACCCTCCCAATGTAGGTCAAGTGCAATTGTTTTTCCAAAGGTTTATTGATGACAGTGGAATTGAACCAGACTCCAGTGGCCTGAATCACAATTACAGTGAAGTTAGATATAAATTTCAGTCATAGAGATTCATGTACAGTTGCAAATTTAACTGTTTTACCTCTGATTAGTTTTATATTTGACTTCGTAAATTTTTGTACTCAGGTCTTTCAAAATTCTGTTGGACTCCAAGGTCTCTGAGAAAATCAGTAGGTATAGCAAGTTACAGATTATGTCTTCTATTAAAGCTTCCATTCTTAGTATAAGATAAGCTCAAAAATTTTCCAAAAGTTTGGAAGATACATATATATATATATATGACATACTGGCAAAGTACTCTGTTGGATTTGAAACACCAACACTATATGAGTTATCACCTATACTTGATGCTTTATCACCTGTACACAACAGCCAGATTTATAGCATGGCTCTTAGAAAATCTGTCTGAAGATTTAGTAATACAGTTCTCTTTCTAGAAATGATGATATCCCCCTTCCCCATCCCTCTTCTATCTACCAGATAGTTACTCTAAACCTCACCTTATCAATGAGAATCAATTTATTTTGACAGCTCAAAGCTTTAAAATTAAAATTCCAAACATACTGGAAAATTCATTTTGGATATTAATGTAAAAATGCTGAGGAAATTGCAGCCAAATCTCTGCTA
Source organism: Sturnus vulgaris (assembly GCF_052056855.1). Lineage (NCBI taxonomy): Eukaryota > Metazoa > Chordata > Aves > Passeriformes > Sturnidae > Sturnus > Sturnus vulgaris. The sequence goes on from NC_142244.1 coordinate 76,366,464, forward strand.
TGAATGCAAAAATGTATGTGCTCTTTAGTGATTCTGAAGTTTTTTCCCACAAAATTACTTGCTCAGCTTGGCAATAGAAGAAAAACTGGAGACGGCTGTGAGTTGTAATACTCACAATGGAGCGTAATAAGGGCATGTGGAAACAATGTGTCTGCTCCTTCAACTTTACCTGGCCAAAGGGCAAACAAAGCAGAACATACAAATCTGACCTCTACCATGATAAAGTAGATATGAACAAATGATATGAACAAATCTGGTAAGTGGTACGAATTTATAAGGATATGCCATGTACAAGTATATTTTTATGGTTTTGATTACTTGATATTTATGTTTTGCAAAATATTATCACTGGAGGAAACAACAATAACAACCACCAAAACAAACAAACAAAAACTCACCCACTAAACAGAACCTCAGAAAAACAAAATAATCTGAAAAATGTTCCCACCAAGAAAAAACATAGAAGATTAGAGAGCAGAATTCATAATATCTAATTGCTCACCTCTGTAACCAGAAATGGTAAATAATCTACCGATTTTTATGACATCAGAATTTTGTTACTTTGGGTAATCCTGTATCTTTAACAAGTACACTGAAAATTATTCTTCCACTTGGGTTTTGTCTTCCAGTAAGGAACTTTTCTGGGATGGGAAAGCTGTGGACTGTAATTAAGTCTGAGAACCCAGTTCTCCTACTTAATTAATAACTCATCTGATCATTAAGCGGCTTTGCAAAGAGTGTGTACAACCCTCATTGTTACAGTCTGAGCATTTATATCTAAATTCGTCTTGAACCTAGGAGCTCAATGCCAACTGATATTAGGCAGAAAATGAGTCCCCAGGGAAATACATTGGAATAGAAAGGAGTGCAGCTAACAATTGAGCGTTTATAATAACACAGCTGTTGGATCCCCAGAAAGGTGTGTGTAGTTGGTGGTTTGGTTTTGTTTGTTTGTGTGATTGTTTTTCCTCCTTGGTATAATGTCTATTTCCTGTAAAAACTAGATTGAGCTTTTATAAATTACTTTCTTGAACTCAGTGTCTACATATTTGCTTGTTCATGAGATAAAAATGTTAATCCTTTCTACATTTTTCTCACAAGAGGGTGAGCTCTTGAAATTACGTGATATGAACACCATTGAAATGTCATCCAGGATGTATCTCAGGGAAAGTACGTAGATTCACATTGGTTATTTTTCCCTAACATGACGATTTTTTCATCCCTTTGCAAGATATTTGTAGCAAACTACTGCAACATCCATGTTGCTTATGGTTGATGAATTCTGTCTCTCAGTCTTGAGCTCTGTTAGATATGACCATTGCTGTGGTAGGAAATAAGTTTACCGAAGTTATTATTTTAAATGTCATCCTAGAATCTACATCCCAGAAACAACCCAAGACCTGGCAAGTCATTCAAAGGCCATGCTATTGACATCTGCAGTCCTGGTCAGAGCTCCTTCCTTTAGGTTTCTTGGCCATAAGGTTATTTTGATAGATGATCTTTTCAGAGGGAAAAAGTTAATTAGGAAAATATTGAAATCTAGTTGAGATCAGTATCTGAGAGTACTACAAAAATGGTAGAATTAGCTTACTAAGACAATCTAGAAAGTATGGAATTTATCACAGTGACTGAATGAGAAAAAAAATATTGCTGAGTTTGTTGGTTCAATTCTCGCTCTTGAATAATATTCTGATTTGCAGCAACCAGTGACAGTAATTACATTTTTGTATTTTAATTTCCACAATTACAGTTCAGAAGGACCCTATCTATTTTATATATACAGTTTACGGTGGCTGCATGAAATTGTATTTTCTGGTTCAAGCAAGAGTATGTACCATCTCTCTACTCTGAGACATTGTCTAACAGTAAGTACATCAAGTACTTTTTGCTGATTACTTGTCAAAGCTGTGCTACTAGGTCAGGAGAGGAGTAGATGGGAAAGACACTAAGGAAAATATCCAAGCTCAGTTTCCAGCTAGGACCTGCGATCAGATATAAAATCAGTAAAGTTCACCAATACAATTGGATATCGTTCTTTGTTTCTAGGTTAACCTCTGTAGGTACCTAGTGTAGATTTTAAAATGTATGTTCTCTTTTTCTCCAGATTTCAGTTACATTCCATCTGGGACCAAAAAATAAACACCTACCACTGTAGCTTCTGACTGAAGTTACAACTACACGTTGGAATCTGGAAATCTTCATCCAGAGTTATAAATATCAAACATAAAATTTGAATATATTTGGATCAACTCTCTTGTTTTGATTTTCAAAGCTTACTGATCAAAAATTACTCTGCTGGCTTACCATATATTTAGGAAGATAAGTTTCTTTTTATCAACAAAACTGAACTTTCTGTGTTATTCTGGTCTGCATAATATGATGGAGTGTTGCCCTATAGCTGAATAGAAACAGATGTATATGGAGAAAATAACAAAAACAGACACAGATGGTGTATCACATGTATAACTTCTTAATTTATCCCTCATTGTGTGATACAATTATCCCAGCAAGTAGGCTGTATTCATCCCCTTTTCACAGATTCTGCCAGTTCCTGCAGGGACACTTTTCTGGATTGTGCTATAAACTGCCAGGGCAGCACAAAAAGATTACTCAGTCTCTCATTGCTCCCTCTCTAGGTCCCTTCACTGTCCATTTTCCTTTTGTTTGTTTGTTTATTTGTTTCTTTTTGAGTAACTGAGAGTACAGTGAAAGGACTGTTTCAGTTAATTTTCTGTGGAAATAGTGATGTCGATATTTTTAGGCATAAAAGTGCAAAAAACCCCCCAACAAAACTCATGCCATTTCCTATATAATATTTGCAATGATAGGATCTTCTTTTCTAAAGGAAAATGTATTATTTTAATTTTGTGCTGAGAATTCATATTTATCTCATGAAATTTGTATAAACTCAATCTCAACAATGTTGGGTTAACTCTGAACTTTGCATAATGAATATTAAATTGGGACTTTGGTTTGAATCCCAAGCTTCTCAGTGTTTCCTCATCAATTTGTTAAAAGTGATTTCTTGTCCTAGCCTTAAAAATGTCAATAAGCTTATGAAAATTGTGAGTATAGAAATATTATTCAGTAATATAAGTTTTGAAATAATAGGTATTCATGAGTGTAGTAGTTCAGCTTCAGTAGCAGGTGCCTATAATAAAATAAAGACGTGTCACCAAAAGAATTTATTGGAAAGAAGGATACACTGAAACAAGTTACAGGTGTTGTGTTTTTTTTTTTTTTTGTCTGTGATTTGCTTCAGGTATTCTCTTTCCTCTTGCCTTTCCTTTTAGAAAGGATTAAAAAGATAAGATTCTTGACTATTGCTGATTCCATTAACAGTACAGAACTATACTCTTGGCTGCATTACCTTTGGTCAGCTTTGCATAAGTCCATAACTTTATGATACTTTTTGCCCAGTAAAGACCTGACACATAGATCAGGGAGAAAACACTGGATTCATTTTAGGCAAGCAGACAAGAAGCAGCCCTGTAACAGGTTTTCTGAGAAGGTGGTGGATGTCCCATCCCGGGAAGTATTCAAGGTCAGGTTGAACTGGCCTCTGAGCAGCCCACTCTATTTGAAGATGTCTCTGCTCATACAGCAAGGGGGTCAGACTAGAGGAACTTTAAAAGTCTCTTCCATACCAAACCATTTTCTGATTTCATGACTTCAACAAATGTGTAAATATGCTCTTCTTATTTAGTATTCTTAACAATCAAAATGATCTGTTTCTATTTAACAATTGCCTTATTTTTTTTAATATATTTTCTTTAACACTAAACTGTATCACTAGACATATTTTTAAACTGAAAAAAAGTAACCCCTTTGAGATGAAGTTGATATATGTCCATATTTGTAGCAGTGCAGAAAAAAAGCCTCCATACCTTGGATGAAATCTGGAGAAATCTTTGAAAATGTCTTATTGCAGTCAAAAATCAAATAAAGGAACAAAAACTGTTATGAAAATATTAATCAGAAAACAATTCAATCTATATTGACTGTGACTTTTTTTTTTTCTCTTTGGTCAAGGTTCTATATGCAGGCAGGAATATCTCCTATACTAGATGAAAGGAAAACAGACCTGTTCTTGTCTGGTTTTGAGTTCTCTCTACCTCAGTTATTCCCCAGTTTTTTAATCTGCTGCTTTCTGCTTCCCTGAAGCTCTTCTACAAGGTCCTAGGCAAGGTTCTGGCCAGATAATTTTCCTCTGTTACTGCCAAAGATAGTAACAAAACTCCATTAGGAATCCTTAACTGTTCTTAAGCCACCTTCTCCAGCAGCCCTCATTTCCCTCTATCCTGAGCTAAAATTGGCCACAAAGCAATATGAAGTGAACATCCACATATTTGCATGACAGGGACATGCTTCACTGACTGTACTATATGCAATTCTTCTGACTTTGGTTTTTTTGAATTAAGAAGACCAGATCCATGTTCGTGCTTGGACTACAAAAAGCTAATTAATAAAATTGACTGGATGTACTAAGAAATTGCACATTTCTTCATCTAAGTAAGATTTCTACTGTGACTATTAAGATGCCAAATAGCAGAAATGTAATGAACCTTTTTTTTTTTTCTGACAAGCTCCTGATTTTTTTCATTATTAATAATTTTAAATTATTCTGATTCCTTTATTTTTATTACTTTTTAAATGGTACAATAAAACAGGCAAATATATTATTCCATTTGCCTTTTTCATTCCAAAGAAAGCAGTGTGGAAAAGATGTCTTTTGTGTCAGTGTTGAGAAGCATGCAATGGAGCTGCTCTGATTTCTGGTGGTAACAAAACCAGACAGAAAACTGTTAGCTCCCTATGACTTATCACAAATCTTTTCAGTTGCTAATATTCATATTTTATACTTTTTAAATAATAAGTGAAAGCACTACGAGTGAGAAAATATATTTAGGTGCCCTTTTAAGAGATGTTGGGAAAAAATTTGCTCAACTATCTAATTTAAACTGATGAATTAAAATTCCATAGCTATATCAGTCAGTAACTAAAGTCCTTTTTCAGATGGCAATAGTCCTACAGAGTATTTCACAGGTGTAAAATCCTAGAGCTGGAAAGGGAAATGACTGATGAGATATTTGATCTCATGTTTCCTAGCAAGGGCTGTTTTGAATACTGGAGTCTAGATGAATGCTTAGCAATTTCCAAGCTGCATTCACGTGTCCTGATGCATATGCTGCATAGCTAAGAAAATACAGCTGTGCTGCAATGAATTTCTGTCCTGAGAAACTGGAGAACCAGGACTCCAGTCTTTGCATACCATACTTTTTTTGACAATTTAAGCTGTACAAAGCTTTAGATCAGAGAGACTATGTGGCTATGGCAGCTATTCCTTACAATAGCAGAAATGTTTTTTTCCTAGGCCTTTTCCAGGTCATGTTTTCTGTATGTTACTTCTCTGTTCTCTGAACGAGGGAATTATTTCAACGAGGTATAAGGAATTTTCAGATTTTCTGTTCCTACTCCTGCAATTCTTCAGATCTGTTTCATTGAAAAAGAGAAATTTTCTTTTCTACACTAACTAGATTATGTCTCAAGATCTGACTTTAAAACATTGCCATTATAGTTTATTTAATTTTTGAATTAATTTATTGAAACAGTACCTTTTTTTGATTTGCCTTTGAATTAGGCATGATGCTGGAATACAGTCTTTTGTTTCTAGTGTCATGGAATACTATTTTTTAGGTTAAAAAAATTTGTTTTTCTGAAGAATTTTTTCTCACAATATATGAACTTCAATACAATGGAAAATTACTTATTTTCTTCTAGAATATCATGTAATCATATCATGATGGATGCACAAAAAAACCTCATATGTCATTAATTTCTTTGCTTCAGGTACCTTTCTATATGTTTTGAATTAATTTATGTCAGTCGAAGAGGATATTTCATCACACTTTGCTTACTAAGACACACTGGCTTTTTCCTGTATAGAAACAAACTTTAATCTGTTAATCAGTAGAAGATAATTTTTTTTAATAGATTAATTCAATTGCTGCCTTTATAAAGATTTGAGATAAATTCTGCTCATATATATGTAAATTCAGAGAATTATATGCAAAAGTATTTTTTTATACAACAACAACCAAATTAAAATTTTGTGGTTTTCCTAAATAGTATCAATTAGATTTAGTTATCCTTGGTTTCACTAGCAGTTTCTTTAATACATTGAAAATGTATATGCTACTTCTACTACAAAGAATAATATTTAGAAATAATGAACAGCAGTAATAGTGCTACTTCCACTACTCCTACTCTTCCAGTTATATGCAAAGCCCATAATAGATTACATTCTTTTATTCAGGATTTTCACTTAAGACATGTTACCAATCCAATTAGAAACATAATTGTGTAAATAATGTATTACAGAATACCAGGTATATGAGAAAATATCACTGTTACTATAAAAATGTAATATTGGATAAATAATGAAATGTGTTTCATGTTTATGTAATCTTGATCTGCCTGCATCTGGAAGTCATATAAACTATCATTAAAATTAATATAGAATTTTGGAATAGATTTTCTGCTCATCAAATGTGAAAAATGTAAAGAAAATGTCTAGATTACGATAATTTTAAGACCAGTTAAAATTAGCTGAAGCATATTAGTTTATCATAAGAAGATTAGATAACAGGGAGGTACAAACATATGGTTATACTCCAAAGTATGAAAGTCTATATTTTTTATTCTGGTAATGAAGTTCCAGTGATATTTTACAAGGAAGAGGTAAATATGGTATGCAGTTCTTGTGACTTAACATTACGGTAAATTTCTACAGATTTATAAAATTCATAAATGTTCAGGGAAAGAAGTACCTACCAAATAAGACAAGTCAAAAAGTTTAGAATAGAAACATAAAATCTTAGGAGACATAATTTTTTTTCATCTCTATAAATATGCAAAGAAATAAGAACTGTCAGCACTGACACAAGAAGAAATAGGTATAAATTAATCAGGTTGTAGGAGGTCAGTTGGAAAACCAAGAGAATTTACAATATATTCTTCCATGGTAAGAAATCAGGAAAATTCAATTGTCTGTAATACAGGAGACATTAAATTTATACCGGCATTAGTAATAAGGTTGACAGAGCAGGTTAAAGAGCTGATTCCCTTCAGATAAGTTTTTTTTCTGAAACCTGTGTTTCTTTCCGTTTTTCAGGCTTAATTACTTCATACATAAATAACTACTTTGCTTGGCTTGAGCCAAGTTATTTATTTTAACTCAGCAATTTACTTAGCTGCTTTTAATGGTAATAAAACATGGTTAAATAGAGTATAGCACTTAATTTCAAATGAAGCAAAGCATATGTATCTTTAAAGTATATAGGCATAGCTGTCAGACACCTAGGTTGAATTATTCATGTACATATTGTATCCCTCATATGTGTAAAAGTTTGCAGTGGCAAAATCTTCAGTGGCTTTTAAATTTTTTAAAATGTATTAGTGGCAAAGAGTTAAAAAAGGAGAAGTAGTTGATAAGAGAGAAGAAAGAATTAAAAGAAAAATATTGTATGCCAAATACAGTGCAGTTCCTACTTGACTAAGTCCCTTTCACTGAACACACTATTCTCAAATGTGAATAAAGATTATTGTGCTAAGAGTTTTTTCCATCTGCCTTTCATATCTAAACAGGGATGCAAAAAATTGTACATTTTTTCCTGTTATTGTTTGGGTTTTTCCTGAGAAATTTAAAACAGTGACAAGTTTCTGCTGCAGTGAGAATGAGCATTACAAGATGATCTGGTCACTCACATATTGCTTGGCTGTATGTATTAAAAAAAAAAAAATTCAAAGCCGGACAACTGCCTGCATCATAAAACACATGTATTCTGCAGATATTTTTGTACATATATATATATATATCTATGTAGGCTCCACTGCCTCGTTACCTTAGAAAATAATGCACCTACTAGCAATAGTTTAATGTGCCTCCAACTCACATGCCATAAGCATCCTCTGGTCTGCACAAGTAAGATGGTCACCAGCAAGACCAGGATTATGATACTTCCCTTTTATTCAGCACGTCTGGAGTGAAATATGCAGTTTTGCCCAAGAAGAAAAGCATTTTTACATGCTGGAACAAGTGGAGTGGAGGTCATCAGGATAGTGATGGTTGGAGCACATTCTACAGTCAGAAGCTGATGATCGTAGATTGCTGATCAGTCCTCAGCCTTGCCTCTGGAACCTTGGTTACTGTCTGCAATTACCTCATCACAGGACACAGAGAAGATGAAGTCCAGGTTTTCCAGGTTCTATCTGAAGCTGTTAAATGGTCTGAGGAACTCACAGATAATCTACTGGTTTTGTGCTACACTCAAATTGGGAAATAAGGATGACATAATTTGTTCTCATCTGCTTTCAACTGTGATTTGCTCCTGATCTTTTTCCTTTGGTAAAGCGATTGGTCATGTTTTATATGCAGATAATTCATTAATGCGATATCAGAACAGCTCTCATCAATCACTCTTTCACATTCTGCAATTCCCTGATCACAATATTAAGAAATCCTTTGGCAAATTTATGCAGTCATTAATTTGAAGTGCTCCCTTTGTTTTTAATAAGGTTAAATGAAAGGTACCTGTGCCAAATGTAGAACATTGAACTTGATGTTTCATATACAGACATGCACTGCAAAATTTGATAATGTACATGCTGTCAAAGTTTCTGGGAGACATTGGGAAGCACTGACGTGTATCCAAGATGGACTTGGGACCAAAGTTTGTAATATAAATAAAAGTCACCAAGTTTTTAAGGTCTCAGATACTGGTAGGACTTTTAGTAAAGAAAAAATTGTTATTTAAACTACTATATAGTTTCTTAACACTAAACTTGTTTTGTTTGTAAGTAGCACATATAGGTATATGGATTAATTGCATTTAAAACACTATAGTTATCTCATTGTGTGACTCTGCAAATATCTATAAAGTTAAGAAACAGGATCTAGAGTGGTTATCCACTGCATTTTCTGTAAAATTACACTTGTCTCTGGGAGGCTGCTTTTTTTTATCAATTGCAGAGTTCTTAAACATTAATATGAATATATTAACTTCAGCACAAAATGGAGTAAAGCAAGCAGGAAATTAAAATTGTCTAACAAAATAAAACTGTAATCTAAGAAGAATGATATTTGCAACTCAAGCAAAGGAGGTTTTCAGATCCACAAAATATTTTGAGTTAGAAGTGGGTGGTTTTGTTTGTTTTTTTTTTTTTTTTCATTAAACAATATTTATTTTTCTTTTGGGAAGATACTTAGGGTTATCATATTAATGATCTTATATAATTTAACTGCATAAGACCATTGCCATTATTCATTACGTATGTCTTTTCCATATCTCGGAATACCATTCAGCTGTACTTACTTGGAAAAATGTTTCATGCTCTAGTTCTTGAGAAAAAATATATATATTTTTAAATTGGTTTTGACAGAAAAAATTGGAAAATAAAGGATGAAGAAGAATTAAAGGGATATTACTCTAAAGAAACTGGAAACCTGCAGTAGTGATGAATACCTTCAGAATACTGAAAGTTAAAGGGAATTTATATGATTTTTTTGAGGTGTTTGCTGTGTATCAAAAAATATACCACCAAATTCCATCTGTAAAATAAAGCTACTGTGTTATTTTTCCGTATCTCTTTTGATCAGTCAGCTGGGGTCTCATTAATCTAGTGGTATGATCTTTAGCTGTAGCTGACCAGCCCTCTCAAAAATAAGGAAGAGAAAAGAAAGGGAAAACACTCATTAGAAGAATGATATTTTTATACAACTATGTTTATACGAAGTTCCTAGACATTTTGACTAGTATCTTGACTTTGCCTGTACTTTACTCACATACTCCAGAAACTTCTGTATGTTGTATTAGGACTGGGGATGGTATCTGTTAGAAAACCATAGAGCTTTCTTTATATCCCCTAAGATTTCCTTTAACTCAGCAAAACTCTCCTCCAAAGTTATGTTTTGTTTTCACATCATCAAAAGAACACTTTCACAGTGACCTCCTGGTTAAATATAATAGCATGTATAAAGTAGTGGTTTCATGTACTGCACTCACCTGCAGAAATAGCAGAATTATCCCCCCACCCCCCAAAAAAAATTCAGCGATGCTTTAATAGTTTTTGACCTTTCAGGAAAAGATACAGTTCACTTCCCTGCTGGATGCTAGACTCAGTGACACAGAAGATACCTGCCAGGCTTCACAGTTTCCTAAGATTCAATAAAGCAAATGAAAGGTACTGTGAAGAACAAAGCATCCTTAAGATAGATATCAAATATAGGTCTATTGAACCAAACTAACACTTGCAAAGTCGTGGTAGTCTTTATCAAAAAATCAACAATATATTACTTCTGTTTCATACCCTATAAGATTAAGAAAACATTTAATTTGTTAACTTTCTGTATAGGAGATGGTAGAAGCCCTTTGTAATGGAATTTGTTAGTCCAGAGGCAAGAAATCAGATTATCATCTCTGTTATCTCAATGTAAATATGAAATAATGGACATAGCTTTCTAAAACTGAAAACATTAAATTACAGTTATATATGCCATAGTAATTAGGAGTTCTCTCCTTTTATTTACTTACTAAACCTTTCAGTTATATCTGTAAATAATAAAAGATTAGATAATGCTTTGTGTCTTTAATTTAATTAGAGCTTCTATACAAAGAGATGCTACTGTTTTGAAGACCATTTCATTGATAACAGTAAACAACTAAACACTGGCACAGCTGCACACTCCCTCTCTCCTCCCGTGGAATAGGGTAAAAATGGAAGGAGAGTCTTGTCTTGGAAGTGAGAAGTATTGAGAAGGTCAGGTCTTTCAGGTCTGCCACCTCCCAATCTCTTGCCCACCCCAGCCTCTTCTCTGGGGAAGTGCAGAGTGGGGGAAAAGAGAAAGCCTGAGTGACGTGCAAGCACAGGGGATGATATCTCTGGAATACTGCACTGAGATTTTGGATCCCTCATTCAAGAAGGATTTTGAGATATGAAAGAGATCCATCATAAGGCCACCCAAATCATCCGTTGTCCAGATTGCATGTTCTACATGAGATGGGGAGAGGCAGCTGGGGTTGCTTAGTCTCCTGAAGAGGAGGCTGAGGGGTCATTTCACAGCAGTCTCTGATTACCTGAGGGCGAGCTGCAAACATGAAAATGGCCAGATGATACCGTGAAGACAAACAGACACATCCTGGGGCTTGAGAGGCTCATATGAGGCATTAGGAAAATAATTGTACTAAAAGGGTAGTGCAATACTTAAGTGGGTTGCCCTGAACACTCCAGGGCCCTGCACCTCTGGAGGTCTACGAGACTCAGCCAAAGTCACAGCCAACCTGATCTCATGCTGGCAAACAGGTCTACTGCAAACAAAAGGTAACAAAATGGACTTTAGAAAGATCTTTAAAACAACTCTTTTTATAATTCCATGAGTGTCTATTTCTTGGGTTTCTATTATAAACATCAAGAATTGTTCATTGCTTCTGACAGCAGACTGGAATCTGATTGTCCAAAATTTACTTTGAAAAGAAATAACCAGTTTCTAAAGAGTAAGGTGTCTAGACAAATATATTTAAAGCTTTCAAACTACAGCCCTGAATGTGTCTAAGCACAGTCAAGAACTGGAAATTTTATCTACTGCTTCAGTTTCAGAATGTTCAATATGTTAAAGTCAAGATATGCTGTCAGGATAGTGCAGGATCACTAATGCTGTCTAAACAGTCTGTGTTATCTGTCATGTCAATATAAAAAGAATTTAAGTTCCTGGGACTCCTAAACAGGATTTTTCAGAGGAGTAAATTGAGTAAAAAATAATTAAAATTTTAAAAATTTTAAAAATGTAAAAAATTAAAAATAGTAAAGATTGTTCAAAGGTTTGTCAAGGTCACATCAGTTTAAAGCTGATTTATTTTATATCATTAACAAGAAGATCATGAGAGGCTAATTTCTTTCTGGGTGGTTTTGAATGGAATCAACTTGAACTAGAACTTGAATTGAAATAAACAAAAACTAATGAGCAATTTTTTGAATCCTGATTTTTTTTTTTTTATTTAAACAGGCTGATGATCCTTAATCAAAACCTCCTTCAAATGAAGATTAAAAAAAATCTTTTAAAGAACATGTAAACAGTTTGTTTATAAGACATTTCTAAACAGCACTGGAGATCTAAGAAAAAAAATCAAATATGATCAAATATGCCACTATTGCAATGTATTTCTGACTTAAAAAATTTATTAGGCTGTATCTTGCTATGGAAAACTGTGAGGTTTATGAAAAAAATACAATTAAAAAAAAAAGGTAAAAACATGCAATGTTTCCCAAGTGATGAGAAAAAAGATCAAAAGTAACCCTAAGAAGCAGAAGTCTTCTAGCTATATGAGCATATATTCTCCAACAAGGAGGTCTTCTGTACCTCAGGTAGGTGCAGATGGCTAACACGGGTAGGAAGGCATGGGGCACGGTGTGGTAGAACAGAGCCCCATGCTTACTATCAGAGATCTGAGGGAACAGATATAGTCCTGCTACCACTGTTTTCTGTTTACTAGCTAAGATCAATTATCTGTTTGCATACAGAAAGCTAATGGCTATGAAAGTCATATTGGCTCCCTATAAAGAGGAAAGAGACCTCTGAGTCAGGTTCTCTTAAACACTTTAAATGTTGTAAGATACCTAAATGCCCATTTTCAGACTTCTGAATTGCACCATAATTGCAATGCTTACACTCAGCTCTGAGATCTGAATCTGTCTTTTAATGGCTAATCTTTTGCTCTCAGTCTGGTGACATACAGGTGAGACAAAGAAGCACAAACTGTGAAGATGCCAAATCTGAAAAACTGATGCGGTTACCTCTTTCTAGAATTAGAGCATTTGATTGTCGAAGAAGAGGATTAAAAAAAAAATCTGTGAATTTAGACTAGCACAGCTGCTGCTGTTAATGAGGAAAAGAACAGGAAATGAAAAAGAGGATGGTGAGTTAGTTTCACTGACAGGGCATTCAAGCTGATTTCCAGTTGTTCTGCCCTGAATAAATGTACTGATACTGCAGTAAATGCTTCACAATGATTTCCATGTCTCATACTTGGCTTTGTCACCCATACACATCAGCTGAATGCTGGAAATAAAACTAATTACAATCCTGCCCCTTTTCACAGCAAGAAAAGATTTTAAACAACCATCACAGTCTTAAGCCAAAATAATTATAAAATGCAAACCTGTATCAGATATATTGGTATCTTGTAGTGATTAATGTTTATAACTAATAGAAACTTAATTTCAAAATCACAGTTTCTTCTGTATTAGTTGTATGTCTCAAAAGGAATATCTTTCATGTAGAAGTCATAGCTTTCAAACTTTTCAGGCCTTGCAACCCTGACATTATCATGTTTCTTGCAGACTTCTGCTCCTATTGTAGTAACACAGAGATGAAAAGGACTTCATGGATTACTGGGTCTGGTCCCCTGCTGTGTATATAATCCTGAGCCCAGTGAAATCAGTGGGAGTCTTAGCTTTTTCTTCAATGGTAGCATGATTAGGCCTAGAGTATCTCAAATATGTTCAAATTAAAGTCAGGGGTTTTTTTTTGCAAATTTTGCTAATGACTTGCTAAAGATAGTATTAAAATGTCTTAAATTCCAAATGTAGTGGAATTGGCTCAGTGTAGTTGCATTTTGTTTCTAAATTCCTTATTCTATGAAGCAAATAGAAAAATAATACTGAAGAATTTATTCTTGTTCATGAAAGGTCACACTGAGCTTAAATGTCTCAAGCAAAAGACAGACTAGAAGCAAATGGCCTCAGCCTTTAAGCTTATTTAACTCTTCATAATGATCTAGGGAATTGGAGTAACAACAGTTACAGATTATATTCATAGGGAAAATAAATGCTTGCTGCCCCTGAAGATCTGCATTTACCCTGTTCTGTTTCCTTAATTAGGTTAAAGACGAAAGATTAGTCCACTGGATTAATCTTCCAGATCCACATTTTCAGGGAGTGAAGAGGATGTATCTCAGGTACTATCTCACATCTTCAAGCTGTATTAGGAAAGAAAGATAGTAAAGTAGAGTCAAAACATGTGTTAGCTTACAAAACCTGATGAAATAGTTAGTATTTCCTAGTTCATTTAAAACTAAAATATATTTGATCCAGTATCAATTAACTAAAATTATTTGTCTGGTGAGAGGCAGTGAAATTTCCTCTATATGATCAACAGAGGGAAGTGGAAGACGTTGGGAATGCAAATCAACATAAGCACCTGTATTGGATTGCAACGATTTCTCTCAAGGAGAGAAAAAAACAAACCCAAACAACCAAAAAAACAAGCAACCAAACATCCAAAACCAACAAAAATATCAAGCATCTGATTTTATTAAAATTATATTTTGAGAATATAAAATAATTGAACTGACGAAATATTAGTTTCTAGTGTTATTTTAACTACGATTTTAAATTATGCCATTATATTTAGGACATCAACACCTTTAAAGATTTTATAAAAAACCCAGTACAAACTCCCAAGAAATGTCTGTCATGATTCCACAAAACAGAAAAAAAAAAAAAAAAAGAATTATAGCTAGTTGAGATGTCTTTAATATGAGAACAGCTGTAGATTAATGGCCATTGATGATATCTCAACCAGCATGAAAACTGATTTACTGAAGATTATAAATAAGCAGTTTATGGAGGAGTGACAGTAACAGATTTAAGTTAGAAAAATACTTCAGAGAAGTGCTACCAGAATTTAAAGTATAAAAAGTTTTTCACGAATATATTATTCACATTCTTCTAACCCGAGTAAAATATTGTACTTGAATTATATGAGGCTCAGCAAACTAAATGCAACAAGATTTTCTCCATTACAATGTTAATGTAAAACAATCATGAGGTTTTACATCAAAACAGATAATTCAATTTTTATAGTCAATAATAATATAGACTGTTCAGATTTCTAATCATTATAATTTCCAGCTTATTCCTTGAATTTTTTTCTTAAAAATCAAGACTTGCTGTATTTTTTTTGTTGAGAATCCATAAACTCATAATATACTCCCTTAGTCTATGAATTTTGCCTCTTTTCTAGGCATGTCCAATGACTCCAGGATTTGTGTCTTAAAGTGAATCATGGTCGAATGCTGGGTTTCCCAATCCTGGGGTTTTGCCTTTGTTTTCTTTTGTTTCTATAAACACTATAAAAAGTCGATGGTGATACAGTCACTCTGCGATGCCATGAATAAAACAATAAGAATTTAGATACAAGTTTATCCTCGAAACTGGATGACTCCATAGTACTGTTTAGTAAGCTGTGAAGAGGGTGACTCCAGGAGCATACAGGACAAAAGAAAAGAAAAAAAAATCATAATGAACACAAAGTTTAAATAGCTACTAAAACACAAATTCTCATAATCTCTCATATCTCATTGCAAAACAATTTTCATTTGCATGATAGATCTTTTAAATAATTTTTTTTTTAAATTATAGAAAGATATATTTTTTTCTGTGGCCAGTCATCATAAGGGTTATTTTTAATGATGAAAATATACTTTGAAATAAAATGAATATACCACAATAAAAATATTGACAGAACTAATGCAAATATTTTCTGACTTCTATAGCTGGATGAAACTTGCTGCATGAATCTTTTCTCTGTTCACAGGTAATTTCAAATCCTTGCTTCTAGTCAATAACATGTACCATAAAGTCCGCAATTCAAATTTATACCTGTTAATACCTATAGGTACCCATATAAGATAACCAATTTTTAATATTTTGGGCTTCATTTAAACATCTGCTGAGAAATTAATATGAGGAGAACAAGATAAAAATCATAAACTACTTATCTGAATTTCCAGTTAATAACATATTTATGCCTACGTCATTTTGAAGAAAATATTCTGTTGTTTCTTTTCCACAATAATGCAGCCCTGGAGGCAAAGATAAACCAAATGAGATTCAAAATAAAATTGCAAATCTATATATCACAGGAAGAAAACAAAACTGAATAGAACCAGGAACTGACATTCATAAAAGACTCGAATATATGAAAGATAGCAGTTTATAAAAGCTGTTCTTATGCACTGGGATTTGACTACCACACAACATATTTATCTGATTTCCTAGCTGCTATTGTCCTTCATATTTGACATTAAAACAATTTTTTAAAGTTCTTCTGGACTACAATACTAAATTGTGAATTGGAAGCAGATGATATTGAAGTTTTATTTAAATCTATGATTTTGTCTCTCCTAATTGCATTGTCATTTATAACATCTTTTTGAAGATATTGGATCTGCTGACAGATCTGCTACACCTTTAGACTCCTAATTTTTTAACATTTTGGCTATTTTTTTATAGCGTGTATTTTCTCCTACACTTGTTTTCAACAAGTGAATACCGACCTAAATTGTATTTTATCTTGTTCAAAAACATAGAACCCTACACTCCATACAGACAGTGAGCCATCCTGAAAATGGATCATACTGAAAGAGAATGAAATTTGGCAGCAGGGACGTGATAACAACCCCGGCTGGGTGTTACAATCCACACCTCCCACAGACTCTTCCCAAAGCCTGTCCGTAGACTGAGACCTGAAAATAAAAGGGAATAGCAAAAATCTCTTCAAGCCACTTAAGCTAATTAGTCTTAAACCCTTCAAGTCTAATTATCTGTATATCTTCTAGAGACCTCTTAAAATGTGAGCAAATTAGCCTTTTTTTGTTTAAATACAGGCCTCATTTCTACCAGCTCCCTCTATTTATTCCTCTCTCTGCCCCCGCATTATAGCCTGTAACAACTTATTAATTAGGACACTTACCCAAAATGATGTTAGAATTACGCACTCTTCCTATGAGAGAGAAATTTATTTATATGCTTACATATTTTTATTTATTTATTAGCACTGCATGAATTTTTTTTTTCAAAAAAGCGGACAAGGCAGGTTTTATAATTCTCACACTATAGTAAAATATGGATCTTCAAATTAGGCATGATAAATTTAAGTCAAACTTTACTGGCAGCTTCGTAATGTGAGAATTAGGAAATTTGCTCACACATGATCTGTTCCATTTTTTAAAAGTCCATTGGAAATTTTGTAGTTCAAAATGAGCTATTAGTCATAGGGGTTTGTAGCTGAAACCCTGATTCAGTGTCTGTTTATTTCCATTTTCTGTCATAGTATATTAATTCTGGGAATATGTTTTTATAGTCAAGTCTCATTTTTCTTACTATTAAAAATTTGTAAACGTGCAACATTGTATGTTTCTGAAAGTTGTTCCAGAAATTTCTACATTGATTAAGGAAAAAGGAAAATTTTATTTCAAAAAGCATATATAATTTGTCCCATGGCTTTACATTTGTTTTCTCTCAGTAAGTGGTTTCAAATTATATAAAGCTGCTCAAAGGAAAAACTGTAATAAGAAAATAAATTCATTCAGGTATACTTAATTTTTTCTGATAAAGTGCCAGAGTAATTAAATATAAAATATCTCTGGTCTAATTACAGAGTTTTCATGATTGACACAAATCCATACAATCACTTTGAATATAACACCTTTATTTGAGTAAATTAGAACAAAATCTAAAGCACTTAAATATATGCAAATCCAGAGTTAAAAATGGATTAAGTACCACTTACAACTCCCATGAAAAATTACAATTTTACCATACTGTAGGAAGATTTCACTTTGTATAGATCAACATTTGTACTTTTCATATTGTTGGAAAAGGAACTAGTTTCTCCTCCAAGCATTACTGTCATTTCTTTTGCCGTCTAATTGTGACTGACTATTTGCAATGTTGATTCAATTTTTTAACACAAATCTTTTTCTTTTTTTCAAGTAGTAGGTTCTCTAAGTGTTGCCACTCTAAAGTTAATACTATCAGAAAATTACTTCATGTCTTCCTTTATTTGGTAGAAAACATCTTGTATTGTTGTTTCTTCAAACCTTTTTATTTTGTCTTTACAGAATCATAAAACCATTCAGATTGTAAAAGACCCTTAATATTGCCAAATCCAGCAATTAACCCAGCACTGCCAAGTCCACCTCTAAACCATGTCCCCAGGTGCCACATCTTTATATCTTTTTAATGCCTCCAGGAATGGTGACTCAAATACTTCCTTCAAGCAGCCTGCTTGACAATTTTTCCAGTGAAAATTTATTTCCTGGTATCCAGTCCAAATCCTCCTTGACACAACTTGATCCCATTTTCTCTTGCCTCTATATCTCTTCCTCTCTGGGAGAAGGGACTGACGCCCACCTTGCTACAACCTCCTGTCTGGTAGAGGAGCGCACTAAGGTCCCCCATGAGCCTCCTTTTCTCCAGACTAAACAACCCCAGCTCTCTCAGCCACTCCTCACAAAACGTGTGCTCTTATCCTTTTACTAACCTTGCTACACTTCTTTATTATATAGGTATGTCTAGATCAGCAAAATTGTTGCAGATATGTTTTAAAGGCAGCTGTCGGTCTGTTATGGTGCACACAGAAAAGAGGGAGACAGACGTGCACCTCACACCACGTTAGATGAACAGGAAAAGGGAACTTTATTTACATAACATGCCTATTTAAAGACATCTAACAATGGTCGAGGATTGGACAGAAGATCAGACCTCTTGACCTCATTGGCTCTTCACCCATCAGTCAGATGCTCTCTTCCTCCACTGAGGAATGTAAGCTATTTTTGTTTACCAGAGAGAGCATGAGAACTCTTAGAAAAATGTGTAGACATCAGAACATCAGAAGGCGATAGAATCCAGGGGCATCAGGCAGCTGTTGGATGACATAATAAATAAAATTAATTATTTTGATTAATAGTTGCTAAGATGAAGATTTGTTTCTTTGATGCCTGAATTTGATTTCTTTCAGAGCTCACACAGATCACCAGGAATTAGTAATATCACATCTGTGGTAGCTGTGTTATCTTTAATGTAGTGGTAGATTGCACCAACATATGTAAATCGCAGAGCATTTTGTGATATAGACATATACTGAAAACCTCAGGGAGAGAAATCTAGCAACCAGTATGTGTGTGGAAATTAAGGCATTAATTCACTAAGATGATTTACCATGTCTTGATTTGAGCTCTTAATATGAGGATATGTTGAAAATCTTCCCAGACCAGAAAGCATTCCTGATGTAATATCTAGGTTACTTTAGAAAGCATTGTGTTAATGGAGCATCTTCTTTTTATGTATTTATAAGACACTCAGATTCAATTCGTTGCACTTCTTTAGAAGATTCAAACATTCTTTTCTGGCATGAAAAATGTTTTAATCATCAAGACATGGGTGGGGTTAAATTTAAAATAATGCTAGTTGTTTCCAGAGTACTCAGACTTACCATCTAAGGAGCTACTTCAGGGATCTCAGTGTTCTTCAAACTGATAAATGGAAAAGAGCTAAGATTTCAATGTCTTCTCATTTTCTGCACTTATTAATTGTTAGGTCACTGCTGACATTGTTTGTCTCTGAGAAGAATTTATAAAGAATATTAGCCTTAAGCAGTATGGATGTGAGGCAATCAGTGTTATTTGGCTTCAGGTTCTTTTTTTTTTTGCCAGCACTAAGCCAGCTCAAGTACAACTAAATTATGCAACGCAGACATGCTGTTGCACAGAATCTGAATGAAGATTTCCACAGTTAGGGAATACCTTACTGCACATTACAATAGGAACCATATTCCCTTTCCCTTGGAGTTTTCATTTGCAGCACAGCCCCTAAAAAATTAAGTCATATACAATTTCAGGATTTTTGGAGGTAGAAAGCATAAGCCATAAAGCAGAAAAATCAGTTACCTTGGATTGCCTATTGCACTCATGGCAACAATCCCAGGGCTGCAAAACAAAATTCCCTGCAATAATCAAAAGGAGATTTCAATTATCTGAGATTTGACTATCTTGTTTACAAACTATGAACAATTGAGGTGTAGATCCACAAAAGAACACAGGAATCTTTGTGGATGCTGAGTTAAAAGATCACAGTACAAGGAAATACCTGATTTTAAGGAGTCCTGCTATTTGAAATCGTCCTAAATGACTTACCTAGGCTACTCTTGCACTCATGCTGAGGGAGGATTAAGTGCCTCAGTACGAGAGTCAAAATTAGCAGTTGAGCGTGAGTCACATACAATGGATTACAGGGTAAATCATAAGCTCTCTCTTCAAGGTTTAATTATGTAACTGTTGGAATACACTTATCTTCAATCAGGATCCCCAACAGAGTTTATATAGTCCTTAGCTGCTTAGGCTTAATGGTAAAAAAGAAAGGTCTCTGACTATACAGAAGCTGAATAAAAAAAGGAATTTGCCATTTAACATCTTGTCTTTATTTCATATGCAACTGCCTACAGGGACAATTAATCAGGATTTAAGTGCCTTATTTCTTTGCAGACGAAGTTCGCATTGTGTGATGTCTGAAAAACAATGAAGAAAATAAAGTGTAGAAATGGACTATAAAATCTAACAATCTTGAGCATTACTGCTTTAATTGTATAATAATGCTCCATGAGATGGAACAGGGTCATTTCTCTGGCACGTGTTTCAACTCCACAAGACTGCAGTTCTTCAGATGAACTAAAACCTGGTCAGTTTCTTCTTCTGATTCCAGTAAGTGTTTCTGATAAAAAGATATGCAGCTATATATCTATATCTATGTGTAATAAATATTTTAAGACCCAAACATAAAAGCTTTTGTTACCAGGCTGAAAACCACTGTAAATAGACCTTCTTGCAAGATTCTGAGGTGAATAACAAAGGAAAGTATGGATAAAATACCTAACCTTACATCTTGAAAAACACAAAAAAGTCCCTTTCAGAGTAAGGAAATCCAAATATTTTTCTAGCCAGAATATCTTGACATAAGCAGACAGATACTAAGTTTTTAAAGTGATCAAATAAATATATCCAAGATTTATTTTTTTCATCCCATGCACTTCATTTTAATCTTGAAATAAGGTACAGTTTAAAAATAAATGGCCACTGAACAAGCTTCAGTATTATATCCACAGGAGTTATATACTACAGCAAAAATTACTTTGATAAACTTGACAGTTAAAATTGCAATGGTATTTTTAAACCACTAATTTGTCCATCTTCAGCATATAGGCCTTTGCACAAATGAAATACAATGCAATACAATAATGGCATCACTATTTCTCCTGTCTTTTTCTCTGCCTTTTTTTTTACTATGAAGAATTTTTAAAATTTATAACCTACAGAAAACCCACATGAATGTGAATGAAATGTGTTTAGTTCGTTACTAAAATGCTTTCACAAGATCTGAAATGTGAAAAAAAATTCTCTGATTTGTAGAGGAGGAAAATATTTACATTTAGTTAAAGAGTAGATCCTTCTTCACCATTACACATAATGGGCCTTTGTCTCCTGGAGTTGGCTGAACATCTGTCTGCTCACGGGAAGCAATGAAGTAATTCCTTATTTTGTTTACCTCTTGTGCAAGGTTTTTGCTTTCCCTACTAAATTCTCCTTATCTCAACCCACAGATTTTCTAGCTTTTAGCCTTTCAATACTCTCCCCTATTCCACTGGTGGGGAAGTGAGTGAGGTGGTTCCATTGTGCTTGGTTGATGGCTCGGGTTAAACCATGACACTCACTTTTTATCTATCATGTAGTATGGAGTTACAGAATCACTGAATGGGTCAGGTTGGAAGGGACCACAGTGGGTCACACGATCCAATCTCTCTGCTCAAGCAGGGTCATCCTAGATCACATTGCACAAGATTGCAACCAGGATGTTCTTGAATAACTCCAGGGAGGAGGAATCCACAATATTTCTGGACAATCTGTTCCAGTGCATGGTCACCTGCACAGTAAACTTCTTCCGAATGTTCAGGTGGAACTTCCTGTGCATTGCCTCTTGTTCTATGGCTTGGTACCATCAAGAAGAGTCTGGAAACCTCCTCTTGTCACCCTCCCATCAGATACTGATAGACATTGATGAGGTCCCCTCTCAGTCATCTCTTTTTGAGTCTGAACTAGCCCAGCTCCCACAGTCTTTCCTCATAAGAGAGATGTTCTAGCCCCTAATATTCATCATAGTCCTCCACCAGACCTGCTATGAGAGTTCCATGTTTCTCTTGTACTTTGGAGCCCAGAAATGGACACAGCACTCCAGATGTGGCCTCACCTGGGCTGAGCAGTGTGGCAGGATCACCTCCCTCATCTTGCTCACAGTGCTCTTCCTAATGTACCCTGAGGCATCATTGTCCTTCTTGGCCACAAGGGCACTGCTGGCTCATGGACAGCTTGTTATGCACAAGCTCCCCCAGGTCCTTCTCTGCAGAGCTGTTGTCCAGCAGGTCAGCCCCTCACCCATGCTGGTGCATGGGGCTATTCTTCCCCAGCTGTAGGATCTGCATTTGCCTTTGCTGAATTTCAGATAGTTCTCCCCTGCCTATCTCTGCTGCCTTTTGAGGTCCTCCTGAAGGGCTGCACAGATCTCTGGAGTATAAGCCAGTCCTCCCACCTTTGTGTCATCAGTGAACTTGTGGAGGATGCATCTGTCCCTTCATCCAAGTCACTTATTTTAAAATTAAATTAAACAATACTGGACCTGGTATGGAACCCTGGGGGACATCACCAGTGACAGACCTTCAGCTGTCTGATTGTCAGACCCTGTGTGACTGATTGCAGCCCTCTGGGATCTGCTGTTTAGCCAATTCTAAATCCATCTCACTGTCCACTCATCCAATCCATGCTTCCTGAACTTGCCTATGAGTATGTTGTCAGAGACAGCATCAAAAAACCCAGCCGCACAACAAAAACAAAACCAATAAACTCAATAAGCACCTTCTGATTGAAAATGGAATGACACTGCTTCAAAATGCACCAATACAAGGCAGTGAGGATAATAATACATCGCCTAAACTCTGTCACCAAAACTTCAGATTGTGTGGGATGTAAGAAAAAAAGGCATACTGAAGCTGCAAATATCTTTAGCAATATTAAAGCATTTGACATGCAGCATGTAAAGGCTTTTGTTTTGATCTTCATAAAAACACAGGCTCAATATCTCACTGAGCCAGTTTTTTTCATGCAAACCTGTAGTACCTGCAGGAATATTTAACCCTTTGCAAGAAACAACTTTGTCACACATGCTAATTGTCCAGGCCTTAAAAAAGCAGAGTTAGGCTAAAAAGCAAAGACAATAACTAACACTAGGCAGAAATTTCTTTGATTTTCTCAGCATGAAGCCATAAAAAAATCTGGAGATGTTGAGATATTGTCGCACAAACAGCAAATGAATTTTTAAAGATAAATACCCTGAACACCATAAATGAGAAAAATAAAACTATTTTTTTAAAATTGTAATAAGATAATTAATAGTCTTCTCTCTCTCCCTCTCTCTCTCTCTCTCTCTGAGTAGGATTTTTAAAATGAAAGTATCTCAAGATATGTAAAAAGGAGGTGGAGAAATGTAAGGACAGCATAGAGAAAATATATGCCTTTCTACCAGAAACACACTTTCTTAGTAGGTATTTTTTTGCTCTAATGTTTCATTAAGGTTATTTTATGGCCAGGGGAAAGGAAGTCTTGTACTTTGCT
The DNA here is from genome assembly GCF_052056855.1 of Sturnus vulgaris. NCBI lineage: Eukaryota > Metazoa > Chordata > Aves > Passeriformes > Sturnidae > Sturnus > Sturnus vulgaris. The sequence goes on from NC_142244.1 coordinate 76,390,019, forward strand.
AATAATCCATAGTGAAAGATACAGGAGGAAGATGTTTACTTTCTCCTTTTCCCATTAAAGCTAAGTATAATGTTTCAGGCTAGCAAACTTTTTCATTTTAATGGATTTTCTTTCCTTGCAAACAAATGGAATATCTCATTTGCTCATATCTGTGATGATACATACAGCTCTATGTATCTATTGTGTAGGTGTTTGCAACTGAATATAGCAGCTAAAGCAAATAAACCACATGCCAGAATGTTTTGTGGAAATGACTCAGGGAAAAAAGGTCAGCATGAAGGGACACCCCACACCATTGCCCCCAAGTTCCATCCACCACTTTGAATTTTTGCCATATTTCGGATTTATAATTACATTCTCTACGCTTAAAAACTGGTTAAGCAGGAAATTGTTTTGGCTGGAATATTACGGGCACATCGTTCTTTCATAATACTCAGAGCCTGTATCTGGATCATCTGAGTCATATTATTTGGTTGGTATTATTTATACAAGAGATGTTAGTGGTTTTAAGAGCTTTAGAAAGAGAGAGAGAGAGAGAGAGAGAGAGAGGGACAGTGGTCCATTCCTCCATATAAACATAGGTGATTTTATTAGGTTGTACCATAATGATATAATGCATTCAGGTTTTCTTTTGCATGATACTAATATTAGCATAAGGCTATTGCTTCAGCTTTAGTGAAGCTAGATTTGGATTTCTCACTCCATGGCATTTTTATCTCATCGACTTTTATTTATGATATGAGTGTCAGTCTCACTGTTGCCATAGGCAAAAAGGATTAGAAGCAAAAAGGAGCAACAAAGCACATACAAATGCAGACTCACACACAGAGTTCCAGCAAGAGCTTATCTGTATTCAGTCACTTCAGCCAAACTGCTTGTCTGCCAGGCTTTGCTTCCAGTTTTGGTGTTACTAGCTCATAACACCACCCTAAATACATCAAAGTACTGTTGTAAGATTACATATTTGATTTGTCACTCAGCCATGTGAGTTGGGTGTTGAAGTGCATGTGCTGCCTCTGGATATGTTTGTTTTATTAATAGATCCAAAGTTGTTTCATTACCCACTTTAGACTATAATATTTGAAAGCAACTCAACTTAAGTAGATAACAGCACCTATTCTAGTTAGCATTGTCTAAATTAGGTGCAGAAACCTTGAAGGATAAAAGTTTTTAAAAGCTTAGAAAGAAGACCCTTGGATCATATTAACTGCCCACTTATAGTCTATATATAAGAATGGTTTTTTTGAGAAAATAAATTAACGTCAATGAAAGGTAAATGAAACAATCATTAAAACACAAATAATAACAAAAAAAGTTCAAATTTAAGGCCATTTTTGCAGGTTTGTTTGGGAGGATTTTTTCTTGATACAGAAAATTCATTTGGACTACATTATAAAATAACCAGGTTCTTTATGTAATCTTATTTTAAAGTTTACCATATTCAAATGACAGGGATCAAAAATGATGATATTCTCAAAACCTAACAGGCTTTTTTCAGAATTAAAATATGCAAAATTTTGAAATCAAACTCCTCAAATCCTCATCCTTTTACATACATAGCTTATGGGGTGAGGTGCTATACAACTGATCTCTGCAGTTTATTAGTTTATTAGTGACAAAGCATTTGTCAGTGAGTATTTTGGACACCTTCATTTCCCATGTTCTCAAGTCCATTTAGGACATTAATATGTATAGACCCTGTCAATGATGAAGTCTGGTGCAGAAAGTGGAACAACTATCTTAATTTAAAGTAAATTTTTTCTTATGCCACAAAACACTTATATTTCTTACTCATCCCCAGAGTTTGCCATATCCATTGTAATCAGTAGTAACCAAGCTTTTCTTCTCAGGTACATTTCTGAGCTTTCATAAATAGAAAATACTTTTGGAATTACAAACATAGATTATGTAGCAGAGTAGTTGAGGGAAGGTTCTCAGCCAGGCATGAGAAGTAGGACACAATTATTATATGGATGATTATGATAAGTTGTTTGCTATTGTTGATACAGTATCTAAACATTGTTAATGCAGTATCTAAATAATAACTCTGTCATCTATTACAATTGATCATAGCATCATCAGCTCCTGGTCCCTCCTCTTGTGTCCCAAGCTTCAGGGAGACCCCCTTGCTTTCCGAACTTATCAAAGAATGAGGTGCAGCTAGGTCCATTAAGTCTTAGATTTGGTCAATGACCCTTAGGGCTAATGAGTTATATTATAAGCAGGTTCAGCTAGAAATAATTTTACTGTCTTTGATCCTACAGAATGCACAATTACAAAGCAGCAAAACTCCTGTGTAGCTATTTTAGCGTTTTATCTCTGTATTTGACCAACTCTTAATGCTTTTTTTTCACTCATTCAAAAGTGAGTGTTCCCTGTCTTTGGGCTGGACATTTCCTGCATACATCTCTCTAGGAGTGGGTATCTACCCAGAAGCTGTAGATCAGTTAGCCCAGTTTAGCCTCAATAGGCCAGTTTGTCCAGCTAACCCAATCTCTAAGAGTATTTTGTACATTTTTGCAGGCCGAAGTGCACCAAGGTCAGAAACATCTCAGCTCTCCCAATCTCTGGAATACATTAATTAGGGCAGGATTCACACAGTTTCTCCTCAAATACTCACCTGGTATTCTTGTTTTAGGACAAACCACATTACCCATCAGAGACAGTAGAAATGGACAGGGGTGTGAGGAGGGGGTAATTTGGGGGGTGAGGGGGTTGGGTGTAAAAGACACACTTGAAGACTCAAGTATCTTTACCCACCAATACATTGGTCAGGAATAATACGACAATTCATATTCTTGATATTTCATTTGAAATAGTGGTACTGTATGTGTTCCTAATAGCATGTTTATCAGTACAAAAATGTTTCCATAGCAACAAGATTAGAAGTAGTCCTCAAGAAAGTTGTCAAAAATCACAGTCTACCAACTGAAATTTGCTGAGGTAATGTTAATTTAACAGTATCTAAATGGCTAAGTTCATAATACCCAATTATGTTAATAAATATTTATTCAAAATGAAAACAAACAAACAAAAAAGCCTTTTAAGATCTTTAAATGTTTGACAAGGGCTTTATAAGAGCTATACTAAACAGACTTAATCAAGTTTTAGATATCTAAAGAATACTTACTACAAAAGTATTTTTAAAGGTGGATTTCAATGGTGATTAAATGCCCCATAGGACTTAAGAATTTATTGTACAGGCACTAGTATAGTCATAGTATTCTTTTGAAATTATTTTTAAAATTTTTGTATTTTTGGTAATTTCCAGCAAGAAGTCTGCTTGTGCAAGAAAATGTGATAGCAGATTCTTCTGTTGACCTGCTCAAATTAATTATTACCTGTGTAATAGCAGCATAGTTCCACCAAGGCTGATAAGGATAAGCTCAAAATCTACTTTATGCTAAACAAAAACAAGTGCAGAAGTACAAACCATCTCTTCTTAAACCCAATATGCCATGTCTACTTTTCAAAATCACGGCTTCCCTCAGAGAGATGAGCAATTCGTTGTTTCCTCCTGATTTGCCCTAAGTGACCAGAAGGTGGAAGTTGCTATCAAGACCCTAATTCTTATATTCCTTGTACCTGCAGGCAGCCTGATTTTGATCCTCTCTGGCTTTGCAGCAGGAAACATAGGGGACATTCCCAAGAAAGACGTTGCTCTTCATTTGCCTGTTTCCATGCCTCGCAGACACACAGATGGCCAAGGCAAGACCAATTCTCAACACTAGGATACTGATGTCCTGTTGTGCACAGGGCATACCCTCTTCCCCAATGTCTTGGTCTGTTTGTCCTTCAAGAGATAAAAATGATAGACACTTAATGGGAATAATTTGTGAAGTCTGTAAAGATGTTGCAGTTTCTATTATAGTATCTGATTGCTCAATCACTTCACTTACATATGCAAAGTTGACAATATATATGCTCCCTGCATATGAGAATTATTAAAAATTATAATTATTTATTATACCCTTATGTTTTGTACTGATTCACTCAGACCACAGCAGTTACAATTGCACTGGATACTTCACGTGGCAAGTAGGAATCTAACCCCTACCATTCTAGACAGTTATTTAGTTGTGTTCTATTATGTAAATATTAACAGAGAGCAAGATGTATGAACCAAACTCACAGTTTAACAAATATGGATAACAGTATTAAATAAGTTCTATTTTTGATCATCATTGTAACAGATCAAAGAGTTAAACACATTGTTTTCACTAGTCACTCTTATAAAAGATTAACAAGTAATTCTTGAAACAGACACACACTCAGATTCATTTTTAATATCATTTTTGAGGAAAGCTACAACAATAGCTGTCCTCCTTTCTGTGCCATCTGAAAGTCAGTTCATCTAATTTAAATAGTACAGAGAAAACAGAAATGTCTCAAAGGGCCCTTACTTTGGGGATCAACTGATGTGTTTTAAGATTTTATAAGGATAACACCATGAGATGAAATGCCAACAAAATTTAATCCAAACTTAGAAATTATGCTGTCATTAACTAATTAACATTCCTAGTCACAGAAACTTGTCAATAGCTCTTTACAGAAGAAGAAAACATATTAAAAGAAAATTCCAGCTGATGCTTATAAAAAAAATTAATGTATGTTCAGATAAGGTTTCTGTTTGTTTATTTAGTTTTCTAGAATTAATACAACTAATGGTGGGAGGTAGGCAATAATTCTGGTCATATTTTTAAGCCCCAGGCAGTTTAATTTTAAATGTGTGCTATATTCTTTGTTCATGATTGCAGAGCTGTTTGGCATCATAATCACATGGAATCAGGTTCTCTGGAGGCATATACAGCTATAACTATAACTCTGCTTAAGTCCAGTGAAATGTTTTGTTTGAGTTTGAAGAATTTCTTGTATTTGCTTACTTTGTTAATGCAAATATTTAAGATAGAAGAATAATCAAATGAGAATAAAAACGAGCTGTTTGGATTTTTTTTTTTTTTGAGATTGATTTTCTGTTTATTTTGGAGGCCTTTCTGGACTAACAAGCATAAAAATCCTTATTTGAACATGTAAATTGGGAGCAACATCTTTGTTTTTCAATTCTATAGTATTAGTTAATATTTTTTTGTTAGAGAATAGAATATGTGCTAAATTTTGAAAGTATATTGTAAAAACAAAGTATAGCAATGATACTTTCCCACAAAATCTGGAGGATTTTGGAGGACTTCACTTAACTTCTATGGGAGGAGGAGGCAGCCTCTTCTCTCTGGCAACTAGTGATACAAAAGGTGAAATAGCCTTAAGCTGCATCAGGGTAGTTTCAGGTTAAATATTAGGAAAAAATTTCTTCACTGATAGAGGGGCTAAGCAGTGGAACAGGTTCCCCAGGGAAGTGGTAGAGTTATCATCCCTGGAAGTGCTATACAAATGAGTGGATGTGGCACTTCACAGTATGTTTTAGTGGGCATAGTGGAAAGTCAGAGGTTGGATTTGATATCTTGGAGGTCTTTTCCAATTTTCATGATTCTATAATTCTACTGAATGCTGCATCTGCAATTGTGAATAGAAAAATGCCCACACACTCTTATTAGCAACAATTTTTCTCATCCTGGACATAATTAAGCATGTGCCATTTAAGTACTGCTAGAATTCAGCAGCAACAAACATGATAATTGTTGAGCACATTTAGGACCTTAAAGTCAGGATACTAAAGTCGAAAGTATTTCTGACTCTGAGAAATGTAGCAATGAATAAGATTGAGGGACTTGGTGTACAAGTTTTTAGCACATTGTTGTTAATGAAGTTCATTATAAACAGACTGAATTATTACTTCTTATATACCAAAATACTCCTGAGAAAAAAAGAAAAAGGCGTTTGTTTTGTTTTTTTTAAACTTTTGATGGAAGCTTGTGCAATCCACCACACTTACAAAACTAAGAATTCTCTGGAATACAGGGAGTAAGACTGCATTGCTAGAGGATTGCTGCAGGCATACTTTCTGAAATATGAAGGACAGAGTCATCTTGCCACCTGCCTTACAGCCTTTTATGATACATCCAAAAATCAGTGGTAAAATTTCAAGTAAAAATTGATGTAGATTACTTGCATAACTATCTTATAATACAGCGCAATATCTGAATTATCATTTTTTTTAAATACTATTTTCTGTTGCAGTTTTGAATGACTCAATAGAAAAAATAAAAGTGATTGCTAAATAATTTGCAGGAATAATCTTAAAAAAAAAATACCACATGCAACTTGAATGCTAAGGCATGTTATTGTTCAAATGCAGCCTATTACATTATATCCCTCATATGTGCCTGAAAATTAAACCTGTTTATAAATTAGGAGTCTAAATGACCTTACATAAAGGAAAAATGGTAACTTTATTTTTGGCTTTTTTTCCAGTTGAATAGTCACTATCCTCTAATTTCATATCATGGACCACCATCTCCCAGTGTCACACCAGCCAGGTCACCAGGGGCTCTCCTGACTGGTGACCAAAATCTTTTCACATACTTCTCAGCTCATCCAGGGATAGGGATCTTTAGGTAGACAACTTGGAAGAATAAGGAAGAGAGATCTATTCTTGCTATGGATATTTGCACTGGTAATGAATACTACTGTTTTAATTTATATCTGCCAGACTCTCTTTTCTAATTCAGAGAGTTCAGGGTCACAAAATATTTATTTTATCATATTAATTCTTTAATATCCTACATTCGTTCTTGTTTTGCATATTTCTTCATATTTTTGTTTAAGCTGAACATGGATGCTGTCAAGTCTTTTGAAATGCTTCTCCCTGAGACACAGACAAAATAAACTGAAAAAATTAATATCTGGGTTTTGTTCCTGTCTCACTTCCTATTTATTTCTCAATAACATAATAATTAAATATTCAATTTTATGCATGTATTCCTTCACCTCCATCTCTCATCATCTTATTAAGCAGAAATTAAATACTCATTTTGAGACACTTAATTTAAAAGGCTGTCCTTTTACTTGTTCTAATTGAGTTCCCAGATGCCAAATGTAATTCATAGTCAAAGTTTGCAGTTTGGCAGGATGCTGCACAATAAGGTTTTTTTAAATTTTAATATAAAAAATATTTTTTTATTTTAATTCACTATTCTCGTATTCACTAAATTTATATTCATGGCAAGAGAGAGCAATTTCAGTTTATTCAGGGACCTGCATAGCAGCATCTAATGGGAGAAAGCAAAGAGACCCAGGAGAATTTGTTGATCTTCAAGGAAATCCTACTCAATGTTATGGAAGAAAAAAAAAGTTCCACTCTGTTGCAGGGTGAATTAGAGGGAATATTTAACTGTGATAACAGGGATGTGCAGGGAATGTACAGGCATGGTCAGCATGTCTGAGCTTTGTAGCAGAGAAAATCTGTTCAATTCATAGTACAGATGTGGTTTATTTCTATAATAACAGTCATAGTCCAGAATAAATGTAGCACAAAGCAAGAAATTCTGACTCCACATCCATACGTACACCTTTGCACAGTTGTGTGTGTATTTAACCATCCCTTCCAACCAGCCAGGTAACCACTATCACATTGCCCCACACCTGGGAGTGCAGGTTCCTCTGTGTGCACACCCTTCCTCTTGGCACTGTGGGTGTGCCAGCTCAAGGTATAGTTCTGAATTCCCTACCATGGTAGGGATGGTTGGCATCATCTTAGTAGGTCTGCCCACACAACAGCAAGTAATTGTCCCAGGCTGTGTCCTCTGCACCCCAAGGTGGAGCTCCCTGTGTGCAGACCCTCTCTGATGGCTGCTTCTACCACTACCTCTCCTTGCTGTCACATATATTCATGCTTCTTCTTTTTTCTTTTCCCGTTGACTGTTTTTTTTGTTGTGCCAGCAATCCCTTGGTCATTTCCTAATCACTGCCTGCTTAATGCACCTGGTTAACAATATTGTTTTTTTCTGGGAACCATTGGTTCCAGGATTTAAATCACATAACTCTGTTCACACTTTTGTTTCTATAACAGGTGTTGTTTGCTGGACCGTTTTTGTTATCATCTTCAAGAGAAAGACAAACATTAAACTTGTCTTCAGTAAGGCAAGTTGGAGGATTTAAAGGACTACAGGCTAGAGTGCTACACCTCAGTCTAAAGAAGAACATGAAGTAATTTCTCCTGAAAAATCACTTCCATGCACATGAAGGGCAGGAAGATGATTAAGAATATCTAGAATGGATCATATTCTTCTTTTTAATGTTAAAATATTTCTCTCAACAATCATAGACCCATAATTATTACTAATAAAAAGTGACAAAATTATTTTATGCTGCAGAATGGAGTTGTTTAAGGCAGCTTTTAAACTGGATCTTGAGTGTCTGGTTCTACAGAGAAAAAATATATGCTGGAAGAAATATCATAAGTTTGATTGAAGTGAAGGCTTATAGGCACTGATATGATATTTCTAAATTTACAACAGACTAAGGGAAAATAATGATTTTCAGGCAAGTTGGTCATACCTCACTTTGGACTTGGGCATATTCAGTTTATCTAGTCATCTATTTTTCAGGAAAGAGGAATTAATACTAATCTGACCAGATATATAGCAATTAAACTATGATCATATAGACATGTAAAGGTGAATAAATTTTGATATTTTTTTTTTAGACAGCTGATATATCGCTATGATCTCATGGTAGAGATAGAGATGTGACACACAGACCTCTTCAAGCAGCAAAAAAAAAAAAAGGTACTGGTTTATTTCCACATCTCAACTTTATAGGGTTTTCTAAAAGTATCTTGTCCAGTTCCAATTGGTCGGTAATTAGTTGTATTAGTTGTTACCCTGTTTTGGCTGGTCAGTTCAGCAGGCGTGGCTGTGTGCTGGCAAGGGTCTCTTTTTAGATATTGTTTGCATATTTCTCTTCAATGATCTAGGATAGTTTTCATAGGTGCCGTTAACAGCCCCAGTCTTAGAATTCTGTCTCATGAGAAATAAGTAGATTTTCACTGTTACAGGATTCCATTCTCATGAAAAGCTGGCAGGTTCTCACAGTACAGCTGATCAAGTCAGACTCCAATCTCTGAGACCTTTCAAGCTTGTTGTCAGCCATCACTGATAGACTTTGCCTGATTGAAGTCACGTAAGCTATATTGTATTATTTTGTTTTTTTCTGATTTGGGTAAGAAGTAAAATTTCTTTATTGAATCATCTACATAATTGAAGGATCCATCATCAGATGTAAACTTTTGGGTATCCCTATTTCTTTCCTCCATGCATTATGCTTTCTATGTAAGGTAGGGTGATGAGTCCAATCTTAATATGACATTTTTTAACTAACTAGAACAAGAGAATTTGACATATAGAATAAATGAAAACTTGAATGACATTGGTCTAAATCTCTAGATGAGTGTCACCTTATTCAGAAATACTTTTTCCTCTTCATGATAATTTGTAAGCAGAGAGCAAGAGAGTTTCTGTGTTGCACCAAGTAGAGTGGTCTCATAGGTATATGGGTTGTTTGAAGAAAATTCAGTGTCATGGGTGTCTTTGAATACAATGTTGAATGCACACCAGGCAACAAGAGTTCTTCTTGCTTGCTTCTACAAGATAGAGTAAGCTAAAAACAATCTTAGTTATGTGTGTGAAAACCATATACTTTGTGAATACATCATTGTGCCCGGAGTGATGAGCCTTGACTCCTCAGTTTTGATCTTGTTTCAATATCTTTGTATGGCTTATATTATGCATGTAATGACAGTAAGAAAACTGAGGCTAATTTTATTGTAGTTATTTCCAATGCTAATTGCTCTTCCTCTTGTGCTTATTTATATGTCACATACATAAGTCTTACAATCTCCACAAGTTGTCCAAATATCACTAATGTGTAGTTGATTCAATGTACAGAACTGTAAAACTTCAAGTCTTCCACAAACTTCAAAACTTCCACAACAGAAGGACATCAAATTTTCATAAAAAAAAGAAAAAGCAAACCTATTATTTTTACTAAAGCACCTGTTGTAATTATTAATTTACTGCAGTTCAGTACTTCTTTGCTGATTAAACAATTGTTGAAATTGTATTTTGGATGGAAAGATATTTCATGACCAGGAAAACATGAGATGGCATCAAAAATAGAGCTCCAGCAATTTAATTAACTCTGTACAAGCAGGACATTGTAGAGAAACTTCTGGCTTCAGTGAAGCACTGTGTGGCTGTGAAAGAACTCGAAGATTCAGAATATTGTTGAATTCATGATGAAATATTCAGCCTACCGTAGCTATCAAACAATTCCACAATGTGAGACAGTTACAGTTACAGAGCATTTATCACGTGCAGCACTGCAGATCCAGAGCTGAATTCTAATTCTCCAGTTTGAAATGTTTTATCCTGTAAGAAGACCAATTGCCTCTGCATGAAAAATTGTGAGACCCCATCTATGCAACTCCATATAAACTTCATATATGGCTACTCATGTGGAATAATCTCAATTTTTATGATATGAAAGGTTTGAATATATGGTCACTTATATAGATACTAGCTGTATAATGCAACAATATAACAAACTTTAGATATTGGGAAGTTTATTTTTTATCTTTAACAGAACGGTAATTTTTTTTGGTTGGTTGTGAAGAGGCACGGCTTTTATTTTTTTGTGCTTTATAAATAAGTATAAGCCTCAGAGAATTATATCAAGAACTATATACCAAATTCTGATATGCTTTGAAATTAATGATATATTTATGTGTTAAAATAGTCTAGATTACTGAATTTAACTGTCATTCATTGCAGTTCCTCTCCATTTTAAAGCACACTGCTTTAATTAAATTATGTGTTGTTTCCCCTTTTGCAACTTTGCTTACAGCAATAGAATCAAAAATGTGTGCTGTGTTTCTATTTTGAAACATATGAAGATCAAATATGGAAGAAAACTATTATCTAATGATCAGTGGTATTTTCTATTCAAATAATGAATTTATACAATTAATGTGTTGTCAAGTGCACTAGACAGCATTAGTCTAAGTGTGCATTTCCCAGGTCACTAAATGAGCTAGATGAGAAGAAGGCATTCTTCTCTTCCTCCAATATGCCCTACAGGCTACAGGCTGAAAACTGGGTGATAAAGTGGCAAACCTTCAGGATTGCCCAGGAGAACACATGAGCATGACAGCACTGCTGCTACTTCTCCTGTCCACTGTCCATAACATATCAGAAGTAAAAGCACAGGAGAGTTAGTTCTGCACTTCCAGAAAGATATAAGAAGGTGACCTGTACTTCCTGAAAGAAGCTTGAAAATAATAATTTTGGGTTGTCACTATAATTCAAGACTTTGTTAGGTTGATATAAATTTTCATTGTAAGATAAGATCTCAAAAACTTTATATTTATGCTTTCATTTACTGCTAAGCTCTTAAAAGGATGCAGAAAATACTAATGTGAAAAAATATGTTTACTAGAAACTTTCTCTGTATCTTAAGTGTCTCTAGAATTTCACGAAATGTTTCATGAAATGAACCTATTAAGTGCTTGTCAAATGAAGTAATTAATTTTCCTGTAATCTTTTTACCTAATATCAATTTATAAGCATAGAAAATGTCCTAGCTTCAAAATATTTCTATTCAAGAAGACAATTCAATTAAAATTAAATTAAATTAACATTACCATAAATAAGTGTTTAAGCATTTTAAATAATAAATAATTGCATATATTTATATTAGCTTTCCATAGAATACATATTTTAACTGTCATATTTTTCCAGTTATCAGTACTAATAACCATATGTTAGTGTTCTAATCGAAACTGGAACTTAATAAAAGTAACTATTTTGGTAACTGACAAGGTTTTTTAATAAAAAAGATAAATTCGAGCTCATTAGTCACATAAATGTTAGTGCGTTTTTGAAAAAATAGTTCTTTTACAATTTAAAGGACTTGCATTAATCTGGTTTTTAACTATTTTTTCATTAATTTTGGCACATGTTTACCTTTCAGGATTGATCTTTTATATCTTCCTGTGCTAATTTTTAGTAATGAGAAAAATGGGGAAGACAAAAGAGTAGGAAAAAAAACCCCTTTTTTCATTTTGTTTTCTCATTTAAATAAATTGCAACTAATCACCTGAAAAATTCAGATAAAACGAGGCATTTTACAGAGTGGATGTTGTTCTTTTTTTCTTGATCAGAAAGAGAGGTACTAAAAAAGTGAATTAAGGTCTTGGGTGATCTCTGATCTTCAAGGAAAGACACCATCTATGCTTCAGTAGTTTAAAGACCAGAATTTGATAATCACAGACCAAAAATGAGATACAGAATTGTTAAGATATATAATATTGTAAGTGCTAAGTTTTGCCTCAAGTGTAAAGATTTAGAAGAAAATTTAATTATATTTTCTTAAAAAAATAAATTACATGGAAAATGTGATCTAAAATCACCAGGCATAATTCATCAAAAAAAGATGTATGTCATATATAAAAAGTGTTATAAATTCAATTATTGAATTCTTTTTTTTCCATTATGATTACAAGAGAAGTTGGGGAGCTACCTAAAATTATTTTTTGCACTTACAAGATCTGCACAGTTGAACACAGTTGTTTCTCCTATCCAAGGGGAAACCTTTGGCAGCAGTAGTGAGTGCTCCACAGCATGAAACAGAGATACTTGGTTGGGTCAACAAAGAAAACGTGCTTCCATTGGAAAGGTTCTGTATCCAAGGTAATGAACCCTGTCCTTCCACAATTACCTGTACAGGATAATTAGAGCTTCCGAGTTGGCTCATTTATTGCTAGCCTAGATATCTGTGCTCCCCATGGTTCATAGTTCAGAGAAGAAATGTTTATTAGTGTAGATACGCTTGAAAATGAGTGGTGATATAGCTAATTAAAGGACTTCCAGCATCTGTACCTTTGAAAGTCAGCTCTTAAATCAAAAAGAAGATGACACCATTGTCCAGAAAATATTTTAATGGGCTTTTACAGATCTCAGAATGTTTTAACATACAAATTGTTGAATATACTTACACCGTATTTCAAAATGCCTGAAACTCCTAATGTTTCTATAAAGTGTTCAGTGCATTTAATTAGAAATATAAATGAATTCTAATTGCTATACTGAAGCTTTAGGTCGGTTTTGAACACAGTCAATAAAGAAGCGCTGTCATAGGTTGGGTAAGCATTTAAGACCAAAAAACAGCTCAAAAATAGAGTTAAATTCAGCCAGTGTACTTTGAATGCTATATTTCAGCTTTGAGAAAAGGATATAAAGAAGATTTCAGGCACCCTGGAACCCCAGAAAAAAACCTGCCTTGCTAAGCAGTGAAAGGATGACAGCAGTGGTTTTGTTTTCTTTGATCTGTGTAGTCATGAAACGAATATGTTTTTCACTTCCAAAATATTATGTGAAGAAAGGACTTATTAAATAACTCACTGAATTGAGCAAGAAATGCTCTGTCCTCTCCTTTCTTCTCCTTTCTCATCACAGTGGGTTAATCACAGAATATCTTTTCCTCTTCTATAAGCAGTTGCAATCTGACAGGCCAACAGAAAAGAGTACAAAGGAAATTATAATGATCATAAAGAAAAACAATTTCCTAGACCTGACAAGTAGAATTTCAGCACTTAATGTAAAAAAAAAACCAAAACAACAAAACAATCACTCTGACCGGTAAAAGCAGGCTAAAATGTCATAGGACAGAGTGCATACTCAAACACTGTGGAATAATGTAATTCACATCTTTTTTGCAGCTGTGAGACATAGAGCTCAAAAATGCAGTCTCCTAGTGAGCCACTGTCCAAAAACTCACTAAAAGAATAATGACAAAATTGATTATCTCATAGTAGCTCTCTAAAGGTTCATATGAAGGTTCATATGCTTCACAAGATACCATTCTATACTCTTTCTTGTGGTTCTTGGCCATCTTACCTCTCTTAACCTGTTTCCAAAAATGCAAATGAAAGGTCATCAGTTTAGGTTCCAAGTGTTTCTTAATGTTCATGCTGTTCTTTCTACAAATGGAAGGTTAAAAAAAAAAAAAAAAAGAAATATTTCTAGATGGGCTGAAAAGACTACATTGATTACATTAATAAAATCAATAATTCCTCCCTTTTGATTTTCATCCTCCTTATGCAGATCCCTGAAGAAAAAGTCTGAGGGTTTTTTTTCTTTTTTATTTTTTAATTAAAAAATACCAAAAAAACAACCGATAGGGGAGAAAACAGAGTAGAGGTATAGTTGGTTATAGGTAAAAAAAGATGTGAAGGGGTGTGATTTTCCATGTTATGGGGAAAGAAACATCTTGGAGCCAAAAGGAAAAATAAAAGACACGGGAGTAAGCAGAATTTTTCCCTTCTGAACTTTGGTAGCAGTTACATCAAAGTGGCAACTGTTCCATTTGTGTGTTCTTAAAATTCCTTTGCCTAAATTCCATGTCAACATACTCTTTTAATTATAACAAATGTGAAAGCATCTTTGTTAGTAAGATGCATTCAAAGTTTATGCATACAGAACTATAATACTCAAACTAAGTTTTAAAAGGATTTGAGCTTCCTGCATAAATCCAGATTAAATGATAAATTGGCCTAATCTACTCAGCAAGTATATTTTTCTCTTTAACCTGCATTGGGAAACACACAGTTTTTACATCTTCAAAGAATGTCACAATCTTAATTTAGTTTCTAATTGACCTATCAACTAACTTACTCTAAATGTGGAGGTGATGATTATGCAAAGAAATTTTGCTTCCATAAAACATTTGGAACAAATGAAGAGTATACAGTGATGTTTGAGATTTAGAATAGGCAATGCAAATTGGCTAAGCTTTAATAGAGGTAAACTAGTTTCTATTCTGTGCTGTTTACTTCAAGAAACAACAGAAAAAACAGTGATTTACATGATTGTGGACTGCAGATATTTCACCTTCTTTCTCAAATGGCTCTGCCTCTGCTCCCCAGAATGAATGACTATGTCAACTGGGGCCAGATTATTGAGGAATTAAGCAATTTACACCATGGGGTGTGATGCAACTCAACTCTGTTCTTTTTGCTCATTTCATACTCAGTCCTTCCTTGTGGAAATTAGTTACTTTTATCATTTCTCTATGCCTTCTTTCCCCTCAACATTCTCTGCATGACACTGGTACAAATGACCTTTTACATCACAGGCAGTCTGCTTGACGTGTTCTGTCCTGGAGGAATTGACCTGAATCACCTGGATAGGTAAAAACCTGGAGAAGTTTTTCTGCAATTTATATTGACTTCTGTCCATTTTTCCTAAAACTGTCACTTTGCCTAATATAAAAATATTACCCTTAATGTACAAACAATGCATTACCTGGTATTATTCTGAGTATTGCATTTTAAGGTGTCTAACTTTTCTCACTTACAAGAAAAAAAATTAAAATTTCCCATCTAGATCTGGGATTTCTACCCACCAGAATGAAACAGAAGTTACAATGGTCAGCAATACTTTCAAACCCGGAAGGGTTTGAGAATCTCCTTCTCAGTTTAAGAGTTAAACATAAAAAGACAGAATGTTATTTTACATAAAATGCAAATATTTTTTAGTGTACAGAACAAAAAAAAAAGGAATGGATTTTCATATATGCAAAACTAAGGAAAATAAATGCTGCAGAGATGAACAGAGGGATTAGTTGAAAATGACAGCCAGAGTCTGAGAAAGCTTACAAAATTATATGAGAACTATTGTGATCAACTACTATAAGTTTATCTGTTAAATGCTGTATTTAAAAAAAAAGTGAAAACAACCCACAAATGGCAATGACTTATACATGTCTTATAAATTCTGCTTATTAAAATAAAAATTACAATATATCTAGAAGAATATAAAAGCAACCAAAACTTCACCTCATCCATATTGAAAATGTTTGTATGTTTACATAATATTTAGTTCCTGGTACTGTATTTTAATCATGTCTATTATGGGGAGCAACTTCCATTTTTGTATCAGAAGGGGAAAACAGATGATCTAAATACTCAAGATCAAAGTACAGCATCAGGAAAACATGCCAAAATCAAATCAACAGAAACACACATAAATACTTGAAGGCAGATTGTTTCTCTGACGAATTGCATCTCACAGACAAGAAAAAAACCTTCATGAGATAATTAAGCATCCACAAAATGCTCTACTTTCCTCAAGACTGATGTTGAACCATGCTACAGCTATGATCAGTCTGCTGAAGGCCACACTTTGGCTCCAGTAGACTTCTCCCACTTCTACTGTGAGCCTTCTGCCCCATGACAGAAATGGCTTTTTTTGTCCCCACCCTGAGTCTACAGGGCTGTTTTGTTTGTCTGCTTGGGGGGATGCTGAGCCAGCAGCAGCTCCTAATGGCTAGTGACAGACACAGGAGTGTGGGTAAAGAAAATTGTTTTCAATGAGTTTCAATAGTCTCCAACCAGCCAAGGCCACTCCAAACCTCCAGGAGAGACGTGGAGACTTGCCCTGTCCCTGCTAACACAGGTTTAACACTTGCTATATTTGATCATCAGAATTATCTGTTAAACTGCAGAACTACATCATAAAATAGTTATGCATCTCTGAACAACTTTTACCTGTAAATAAACATGGGATTTGTTTTCACAAACCATGAGTTTTAGATGTTCCCATGAGAAGCAGGGGCTACTGGTTTGTTTCTTATCCTCTGAAATCTGACACTGGTGCTGTCAGAAAGAAGTTCTTCATTTCCAAAGGCATAGCACTGTTACAGAGTGCTATTTCTAGTCATAGAAAAGAATAAAATTAATGTCCTGACATCTGATTTTATAAAGGCTCCGTTTTGTGTGAGGTTATGGTGTCTTTCTGTGCCCCTTATCTTTCCTAATAATTAGGGTCCCTTACTTTGAAAATGCAGAGGGGAAAAATACCCAGGGCAAGAGAGCTGCAAGGATCCAGAAATTGATGCCATGGCTTGTGAAATGAATTCTCCTTTCAACACCTCTTCAGGATGAACTGCTCACATACAATATGAGCCAAAAAGCCCACAGAGATTGTGATGCCAGATCAAATAATCTGCTTGCTTCAGAACCTTAGCTGAATACTGCTATTTTTATCTGGTGCTGACATGCTAGAAATACAGGGGGAGAGGGGAGAAATGTTCTTCAGATTCAGACATTATATTTATGAATAGGAATTTTTTTTTCCTTTCCTTGGATTAGATATCTGATATTGGCAATTTCTAAGAAATGCATATCCTGAGTTAACTCTTTTCATGAATAAAACCTGTTGTGACTGATACCTTTCTTTTCAGTATCATCTGATAAACCTGCAATCAGTGTGAACAAGAGCTCACTCTACAAATGGCTAGAGGAAAATTTTTTTGTTCATGTCTTGAAAAAAGACTTAAAATTCACTATGTCCCTTCTAAAAGCTTCCTTTTATTTTTATGGTAAAACACTCAGACCTAAATTCTTGAAGACTCTAAGGACAATGACATTATTTAGCAGTGCAGTGCCTAATGGACAGGCTAATGACTCAACCCTCAGTTAAGGACTTAAATTCTCCATGAAATAGAGGGGAAGCATATGAAATAAATAAAGGAATAAATAAATAAAATCTCAACAGAATGATGAAACAAAGAGTGCAACATAGCAGAAAGAGAAAGCTGTAACCATTACAAATGCAGATCACAATTAACAATTTGATTTTCACATGCATTCACACTGCGTAATTTTTAATAACTCGTTTGGTCACTTCTGTTAGGAATAGAATCGGTCATGCAGGCAATACAAATTTCTCTGAAGATTTAGGTGAAGGAAGATCTCCATCCAAACACAACACACAAAGGATCTCACATGCTTTTTTGATGTGAAATATTTGATGTGAAATACTGGTGGAATTTTCAAAGCAAGTGGAAAGTTTGCTTGTGAGATTCCAAGGCTAAGAGTTTGAGGAGAAGTGTGACACAGGCTGTAGTCTTAGATATTAAAGTCAATTTATGGATCTAAATTTTAGTTTTAGAAGACCGTTTTATTTCCCTGTGTTCTGAGAGAAGGCTTTCAGCTCGTCCAGATTTCTAGGTGAGTTCAGCAATCAACAGAACTGCCTGCTTAAATAGGAGAGAAAACATTATTTTGAAGAGATGCCATCATTCAAGTTATTAAGATATAAAAGAAGTCTCTACTTTTATGAGTTGCACAGTGGGTGATTAACATTTTTTCTATGTAATTTATAGAAGTATTTCTACTTCGGTATTCTATTCCAGGCACAGGAGATCTAACAAGAGATGTACTAGAGACAGTTGAAATAATTTCATGGGCTTCTACCTACAGTTCTCATACATAGTAAGAGCTCTGAAAAAAAGTCTTAAGCAGTAGACAATTATGAAGCAGGTCACCCATTCAGCAGAACAGTGTAATCTCCTTCCTTGCCTCTCAGCTTGACCTTTATTTCCCTTAACTCTGCTCAATGGATAACCCTCAATGGCAGTCCTGATGGGTGTGTCTAGTCATAATGGCTGCATCCACCTCAAAGTAAATTCAGGAGACAAAGATATAAGTGCAGTATCCATGGGCTAATTTGGGCAATGCACCCACATAATTGTAGTGCTGGTTGAGATTTGACTCAAACCAAGTTTAGAATAAACTAATATTTGTAGTCTGCATGCAAATATGACAATAAGCTCATTGTCTTTCTCCATACATACTGAACAGCCAAGGATCCATTGAGGTCTCCTGCACAGCAAGATCTTTCCTTGAGAAATTATGCATCCCAAGGTCACTCCTTGAGGTTGAGAAGATCCTTATCATGTCAGATACTCAGTAAGTGAATTTGGAATTAGTAAACTGACACTTCAAAATTTAGCTAAGTGGTTATAAGAGATTGATTGTGCACACATTATCCTTCAGACATAAAGCATTGAAGGAGTCTGGGACGAAATATGGATCCAGATGCACCTAAACTCACTCTGAGAAGGAGTTTAGAATATAAGGGGGGGGCTTTTGTGAATCTCATGGCTCAACAGGCTCCCTGACCATGTTTTGTCTGACCATGTCCTCTATGCAGTAAATACCCTAGTGTACCCAGCTGTTATCACCATCACATTTATTATAAAACTTTTTAAAATTGCTGCTTTATATCAATAAATATATGGCAACTTCTCTGGAGTGGGCCATTTCACTACTTTTGTAAATTTTGTACATTACATTTTGTAACAATTATTTTGTAAGCTGGAGAGAGAAAGAGGAAAAAAAGAGTGCTGGTTCCTTTTCCAATGAAAAAAACAGTATGTCAAACTTCAGAATTGGAGGATGACTGGAAAATAAACTTTAGTCTTCTGTATATCCTCCCTTTGATGTATCAGGATACATAAATTCTCTCAGTACCTTTGTAATGTTACTGTACAAGTAATGAGTAATTGCTATTTCTAGCTGTAGCCTGTAGTTTTCTGAGCATGCCTACAAGAAATTGTCAATACTATAGAGATATGACCTCCTGATTTAATAATTCTAATTCAGCCCTTCTGAAGCTCAATCTTGCCCAAGAGTTCCCAGGTATTTGCAAGTAGATCAGTTTCATTTCTTATATGGCTTCATACAAAAGATTGTGAGGGAATGTAAAAGGTAAGGAATGTAATAGATAAGTGATGAGTTGAAGAACATCAATAATGTTTAAATTAGGGATTTAGATATCAAAAGAAGCAAGGAGATGGAAAACATAATTTTAAAAAGTATCATGCATTTTAGATAAGAATGGATTGCATTTCACACTGGGCAAATTTGTGACCCTCTAGTTTCTGAATTATTTACTTAAGATATAATTATTGTAGCAAGGTATGTATAGTACCTAAAACAACACTTATCTTAATTAAGTTATTCCCATTCATCCTGCCATCTGTACTGAAGTCTCCAACAGTTCCATCTGTGCGGAAACATCAGACATCTCAGGAGCTCTCTCTGTAGAAACACTGGTTTACTCTCAGGCGAGTGCCCACATTTATAGAAGCAATCTCCCATTCAATAAATTATTTTACATATTCCATAGAAAATTTGGTACTGTTTGTGGAAATTGACACAGCTTGAGACAAAAATGGGCATAACAAAATATTTAAAAGAAATTTTCTGCCCTGTACTTCAATTATAGACTTTCCTCCTCCTGCCATCAAGATATGTCACAATGCCATTACTTCATAGTGAGATAGATCTTCAGAATTCCTGGCAGGGTCACACAGTCTTCACTGACATGAAAATATAAAGCTGTGGCTGCAACTAAAGATGTTAAGTTCTGTCCCTCAAAGGGGAGACATAGCAACCAAATTATGTACAGAACTACTGTTTTTTGTGTTGCCTTCAGAATCACTGAATCTTTTCTACATTAACTACCCTGTTTATTTTTCCCAGAATATGATATGAAGTTACAGACAGACGGCCTCAGAGGCTACCTTACTTCTTACTCAGTCCTGCATT
This sequence comes from Sturnus vulgaris, assembly GCF_052056855.1. Taxonomy (NCBI): domain Eukaryota; kingdom Metazoa; phylum Chordata; class Aves; order Passeriformes; family Sturnidae; genus Sturnus; species Sturnus vulgaris. The sequence continues at coordinate 76,410,369 of NC_142244.1, forward strand.
TGTGCATTGGTCAAATATATTCAGAGTTAAATTATGGTTCATCTTTATTTCATCAATCCCTGAAAGTAGCCTGATAGACATTACTATATTTTTTTTACACTGGAAGTAGCTAAGAGGCTACAGGTTATGTATGCAATTCTTAATTGTTTGTCTCTTTTAAAATGCACTGAAAGGCATATTTAATTGCTAAAGAAGTCTGATACTTGAACACAACAAAGCACATATGGTAAATAGTGCACAGCAGAAAGTATGTTTGATTTGTGATGCTGATTAAACTGATATAGAAAGCCTGCTGGGATCCCTTCCAGCCTCTGAGATGTACCTGACATCATGCTGTGGGTGCTGCACTTCATTTGCTGCTATAAGTTTAGTTTTCAAATGACAATAAGAAGAAATATTACTGAGTGAGGGAACACACAAAAGAATAAATTCTATCATTTTAAATGCAGATTCACTGCATCTAGCATTTCCACCCAAGATCAGTGTTCAGTCTATGAATGCTTAATAGTAAAATTCAACTTCCTGGTCTTTTTAGGTTATTTGAGGCTTGATCATGGAATTCTACCAAACATATTTGACAAGTCACACTTGGAGAATTGGATACAGGAGGGATTATAAAAGTATTTAAAGTATGAAGAAATAGTACAGAAAAAAAAACAGAACTGTGTAGAAAGAACAGTTTATTGGATTCTTCCCTCTGACATATTCTGAATCAATAAATACATCATCAAAGTAAGGCGTTAACCAATCTGTTTGAAAAGATCACAGTTTTTTAAGTTGATGCTTTATTGGGCTGCTTCCATATCGGCTGGCATTCATTTGAGAGTTAAAATCAGTGCTTCTACAGAGAAAGCCCCCAAAATGTCTAATGTTTCTGCACAGATGGAACTGGAAAGGAAGTAGACTTCAGTATAGATGGCATGTTGTAACCAGTACCCAGACCCTTCTTGTGAAGACAAGGTAAGTACCTGCAAAAGATGTGCACAGGTTGATGATCTGTTGATGAAAACCAAGACCTCTGTCAGTGAAGGAAGAGCTGTTTTGTGAAATGCTACAGGAATTTGTTTCCAATAGAAAATTGGCCCTAATGATATCCACGCAAGGGTGTTAACAGAGCTGGCTGATGTCAGTGCAAGGCTACTTTTCTTATCATTTGAAAACTCGTGGAGATCTTTGAGAGAAGTTGTAGAGATCAAGTGATTTCCTAGAAGAGTGGACCTAGTAGCTTGTTGACCATAGGCTTAGACAGTCAACAAGGCTAATGTCAGCCTTATCTACAAGAAGTGCATAAAGGAAGGTTCAGGAAATTATAGGCTCATCAGTCTCACTTCAGTTACCACAAAAGTGATGGAACAAATCCTCCTGGGAACTACCACATATCAAATGAAGAACAAGACTGGGAAAACCAGCATGGACTCACCAACAGCAAATTGTTCTTGACAAAGCTGACCACCTTTTTATGGCAAAATAACCCACTCAGTTGATATTGGGCAACTGGTGGACGTTGCCTACTGTATCTTCTCCAAGGCTTTTGATACTATATTCCAGAGACTAGATAAGTGGTCTGTGAGGACAGTGGGGACATGGCTAACAGGCAGCACCTTGAGGGGATGGCAAATCGCTCCTATTCAAACTGGCAGCCTGTCGTATGTGGGTCCTCCAAAGACTAAAATTGGACCCAACACTATCTAATATCTTCATAAGTGACCTGGATGATGGGATCAAGCATATCCTGGTGGAGTTTGCTGATTATGCCAAACTGAGTGGGGAAGTGGGCACTTTTGTAGGGAAAGCTACTCTGCAGGAAGACCTGAACAGACCTGAAAAGTGGGCTAACAAGAGCCTTGTGAAGTTCAACAAATGTAAGGCCTCACCCCCAGGAAAACAATCCAAAATTGTAGCACAGGCTGGGATTTACCCTGTTGTGGAACTGCTCTATGGAAAGGGACCTGAGGATTCCAATGGGCTTCAAGTTCAGTATGAGCAAACAGTGTGCAGCTGCTGTGACAAAGAAAGTCAAGAAGATGCTGGGGTGCAACAACAGCAGCATCACCAGCAAAGATAAAAAAGCCATTATTCCCCTCAGTGCTTGTCAGGTCATATGTGAAATATCATGTTCAGTTTTCATCCCTGCCATAAAACAGATGAGAACAGGCTGAGAGTCCACAGAAGGGTCACAAAAGTGATCAAACATCTGAGAAACCTGAAATATGAGGAAAAGCTCAAAGAACTGGGTTTGTTCAGCCTTGAGAAAAGAAAGCTTAGGGGAGTCTATCATCATGCACTACTATTTACAAGGTTGCTACAAAAAAAGATGGAGATTTCTTGTTCTCAGGGAGCAACCTAGAAAAGATGTGGGGTAATGGGTACAAGTTACTTCTGGTAAGATTTTGATTGGACATAAACTTGCAATATATTTTACAATGAGAACAATCATCTGTCGGGGTAATCTCCCTAGGCAAGTGGTGGATTCTCCAAGAATACGATTTTTTAAGATTTGCCTGGACAGATTGCTGTCTTCTTGTTTTTGTCAGGAAAATTTGGACCAAATGGTTCATGAGGTCCTTTCCAACCTATTATATTCTATTAGGTATTCTATTATTCTATGATAGAAGTACTGGGGTGCATTTCTGATGACATTAGATATTATGCTTAAACTATTGATCTCTAGATCCCCACTGACTGCATTTGGAGCTTATATACCTAGCTTGTATGATTATTCCTAGATTCACTCTTCAGAATTCAGTGTCTACAGCCTAAAATCACGCATTTCTTGAACTTTTATTCAGTTGCCTGAAGACATCTGAGATTCTCTCAGCCGTCTATGACATTGAAACAGATGGCTGTCAGACATGATGTGACCAGTGGGAAAGCCAGACACTTCTGCAGCAGCAGTTGGAGGCCAGGTGACCCTAAAAAGCATCTCAAATTTCTTTAAATAGCTAACTTTAATCAGCAATGAATCAAGGACATGGTGAATTTGTTTGTGAATGACAAACAGTGGGAACAGTTGGGAAACTGATGGATATTGTATAACAGTTCTAATTATAAGCACACAGATGAGTAAAGCCTACGTACATAAAACCTTTTCAGTCTCATTATTTACAGACAGCCTAGACTCAGAGGAACTTTGCAATATTTTATTTAGTAAGAGCCATTCTTTCTCTGACTTCTCACAACCATTGCACTCTTGCAGTACTGACCTCAAAGAAACCATTGTTCAGTTCATACCTGTGAGATATATTCTCAAGAGAAGAAAGAAGAAAAAATTATGAGCTGTTATTCCTAAATGCATAGATGATGTGTATGTTAAATAGAGAAATATTCTGCCAAACTCTACTGTGTTACAGAATGAACCAAGCAGATCTATAAATGGCACAAATGTATAACTGGGAGGCCAATACTGAGAGCATAAGGTTAAAATGCTCCTAAAAATCATGAGAACTGCATACAATAGATCCAGGGGAGGTGGAAAGGAAGATTGGGTCTGGTGGGCCTGGGGAAGGGAACTAGGCCCTGGGAATGAATATTCAGCTTTGTTTATTTCTAGATCATGTGAAGCTACACCTGCATAATCATCATATGATAAATGATATGATTGTTAAATGTAACGATTGTTTGGTAATTGAGTATGACTACTGTTTAATCGTAATAAGAATCATGAGAAACGATGTAATCATAACAAGAATCATGAGAAAAATATTTGGGGGGGGCTAATAAAAATTATAAAAATTCATGTTTGGATAAGATCAATATTATATATAGTATACAATAGAACAATATGGGTTTAATAATTAATACATAGTTATATAACGAAAAGGGTATAAAAAATATTCATCTCAGATCCATGTTGGAGTCAGATTTGGGTCTGCACCCCTGATTCCCAGAGCTCTTCAATAAAGCACCTGCATATAATCATTCTGTGATTATGTGTTTTCAACGCTATCAATACCACAGCACAAGACTCCCTGCTGCAATATTAAATTCTGACGAATCCAGGATATCTTATTACTAGAATATCTGCACTGTTGCCCTTTCTTTTCTTCTTTAATCTTTAATATTTCAAAACTTTAAGGAAAAGATCTTATTTAAGGCAACTTGGCAGGTAATTTTTCACAATTTGCATCACTAAAATCCTATGATATCTTGAGCTGGAAGAGACATATAGGGATCATTGAGTCCAATGCCCTGCTCTTTGCAGGACAACCTAAAAATAGACCATATGACTAATATATCTAGGTGCTCCTTGGACTGTGACACACTTCTTGCCATGACCACTTCCTTGGGGAGCCTGTTCCAGAGCCCCCCTACTATCGCAGGGAAGAACCTTTTTCCTAATGTCCAATCTGAACTACTCTGACACAGCTCACCAGAAAGGAGATCAACTCTCCAATTCACTGCTTGTCTTGGGAAGTTTTAGGCTGTGATGAGGTCACTCCTCAGCCTTCTTTTCACAAAGCTAAACTAGCCAAGGGACTTCATTTGTTTCTTAAATGTCTTGCCCTCGAGACCTTTCACCATCTTGGCTGCTGTCCTCTGGACATACTGTGAGACAATGTCCTTCCTTTTTTGAGATACTCGAAACTGCACACAGTACTCAGGGTCAGGCCATACCAGCACAGAGGAGAGCAGCACAAACACTTCTGTTTCCCAGCTGCTGTGCTTCATGCACAGTTCACCCTTTTGCTTGCCAGGGCACACTGTTGGCTCATATTAAACTTGCCATCAACCTAATTGCATAGATCTTTTTCTGTGAGGTTCGTCTCAAGCTCATCATCCCCCAATTTGTATATATAACCAGGATTATCCCATCCTAGGTGGAGAATCATAGCTGATATGATAGCTTAGATTAGAAGGGATGTTTAAAGGTAATCTAGTCCATTCACTCTTCAATGAGCAGAATCTGGTACTTGAACTTGTTAAAGTTTGTATGATTGGTGAATGCATAGTTCTCAGGTCTACCTAGATCTCTCTATAAGACCTCTGTGTCCCTGAGGGAATCTATCATTCCTTCTCAGTTTAGGATCATAAGCAAATCTCCTTCCTATACCTTTGATTCCTACACCTAGATAAATTATAAAAACATTAAAGAGTACTGGCCCAAGTTAATAGCCAATAACTTATTCATCCATGAGTCCTTCTTTGTTCATAAACAACATCTGGAAGGGTTCCTTTACTAGTTGTGTTCCTTAACCATGCTTCATGGAGCTATCTTGGACATGCTTCAGTAGTTTCCTGAATGTTTGTCTCTGATGTATGATATCCCCAGGTGATTTCTGGGAAGTTAAAATCACCCATAAGGAAAAGGCAGCTGATCTAGAGGTATTCCTTAATTCCTTGACAAAATATTCAGAGCTTACTCAACAAAATACGACCGTGATGCTTTTGAGATATTATTTGCAAAACTGTATTTATAAGTAACATTACTGTGTTTATATTGTCACAGACATTATAGATTACATGAAAATGTTTGTAGTTCAGACTTTAAAAGAAAACTTTTATGTGAAAGCAAGTGTGTCTCACTTTCCTAGGAAAGTTAGATTTAAGTAATATATAATTTCTGATCATCTCTGATCAAACTTTATATTCAAACAGTGAAAACACCATGCTAAATTAGACCAATTATCTACTTAATTCATGGCTACTGTGATCTCCATCACTGATTTTGTATTATTTATTCACTTTATTCACTGACTCCTCTCCACTGGACTTTTCCCTGGTTTCTTTTCAAAGGTGGCTTTTAAACCTTTTTGGGGAGGAAGGTGTGTTAAAACTTTTCCTAGCCTGTTTTTAAAAGTGATAAATAAGTAAGTAAAAAGTTGGTAATAGGTGAGATAAAAAATGGACCATCAGAAAAGACTGAAACTAACAATCACAGTGATAGTCATCTTATTCTTATTTTATTTTAGTTTTGAAGACTTAAAAAACCCTATTTTTCATTTATTTAGCTTCAGAAACTCAACAGGTTCTCATTTGCAATTTTGTCCAAAGATCTCAGCACCAGATCTATTTTGGTTCAAAAAGATCAGTATTTGACCACAAACTATTTGCAAAACTGCATCTTACTTGGCCTGCTACCTTCTATGACTTTAATAATTCAGGAAAATAGAAATACAAAATGGTTAACACAACTTTGGACAAGAGGCATATCAGAAGACAAAGCAAGAGATAAGACAAAAACAAAACGAGGCTCAGAACTCTTCAGTTGTAAATCCCTGCTAGTAGTGGGAAAATGGAAAATATGTCTCACATATATATATATATATATAAAAAATTTTGGAAAAAACACTTTTGGTTTTACATTTCTACTTATTACCACTGCATAACCTTAGGAATTAATTATGTTGCAGCACTGGAAATTATATATGAAAAATTTGTTATTTCTCTTTTCTCATCTTTTTATTTTTTCAAAAGTTTTCAATATTTCTTTTGAAGCCATTATCAACATGACTTATTAATTGAAAACTTAAAATAAAAAGATTTTCTATATTTTGTCTCCATCTTTATGTGTTCACTTAAAATATTCCTAATGAGGTCAACAAAAATAGTCTCCAGGCACTCTAAGCTGACACTTTCTGGACTCTCAGTCATAATTGCCAGGTAATTTACATTTGACCTGTACCTCCAAGTCAGAATGTTAATGCATTTTGCAAGGTGAATTCAAACCTGTCCTTAATTAGGGTGCCAAATAGGAAGTTATATTTTAGCTGAAATATAACCTCAGCATTTCTGAATAATAGAATTAATGTGCAGGATCATAAAATATGCATTGGTAAGCACTTCCTCCATTATAGAATAATAATGAATTGATATTTGAAATATTGAAGAATTTCTGTTGCATCATCAACTTTTTTTTCTTCTACTTTGGAAAGAAAGAGACTTACATATTTATAAATGTGACTACACATATAGCTACATATTGCAGACATGTTAGGAACAAAAAAAATGCATATGGGCTAAAATTCTGTTGTCTTGGAATGAAATTTTTTAGCTTTCATACTTCAAGTTCATCCTTCATTCATGTGTATCCAAAAATCTCAGTACCTGGAATTTCCTCAGAAAGTAGTAAAAATTGTTGCCCAAAAAGTCGAAAAGAAATTGAATTACGTTTTTCACACCTAAAGAATTTAATTTATTTATTCTGAAGTATGTTACTATGTATCCATTGCATTGCTTGATGAAAAATTTGCAAAAGAATACTGAGAGCATAAATTATCATAATTAATCAAATGCCCACAACAGATGAGCCTACAATTTGAGTGTAATCCAGTAAATGAGTAATCAATTTCTTCAAGATGCTTCTATCTGTCTAGCCTTTCACTCAGGGTCTTCCTTTCAGAGATTATCATGTCCCTGCAGGATTTATGAACAGCTAAGTCTCCACTTAACTAAGTACTTATTTTATTCTGCACCCTGACCCAACACAGAACTGAACTGGTGATTTTCTCTTACTTTAAAGAATTTATCCTCTTAATATTTGCAAAGTAATTGTCATACCCCACAGTAAAAGATGGTTTTAGTTGTCATAAATTATTTCTAGGAAAAGATGGTGTTTTTTCCAGAAATTTTATTGAAATGGATTTATTCATTTTGTGAATATTGCTATTTTTTTAGGATTTAAATGAAATAGCTAAACAAGAAAAATTAATTAATAAATTAAAACAAGTCAATTAATTAAGAAACTCCATCATAAAGTTCCTCTTGCTTGGCAGCCCTGGAAAGCTCAATTTTTTGTCGATGTTTGTGTAGGTTTTTTATTGTCTTACTGACCAAAAGTGGTTTCATTTTTGAAGACATTCAGTAGGCTACTGCCACATGAAACAACACTTAAAGGAGAAGGAGATCTTATAAATTACCAGTGGGAGCCATAAAATCTGGGACACATAGATGGGAGAGAGTGTTGTAGACCTACAATGTGAAGCAAGGGATTTTCCCAGTGTAAAGTGGAGCTGTTTGGGTATTTTTTTAAAAGATCTATCATATCACTGAAATATGGATCTTTTTATCTTTTTCCTTTTTTTTTTTTTTTCCTGGGTTCCTTCCTTTGAAGTGTCTCTGACTGATCTTTCCCTTGTAGAAACATCCTTGTCCTTCCTGGGACCTCTGGAAGGTTGAGGAACTGCATTCAGGAATGATCATTACAAATGAAGTTTAGAAAACCAAGCGGTCCCCTGTAGTGAAACAATACAGCCCTCTCCTCTGACGGCAGCAGATTATCCCTGTGCAGCCACTGCAGGCACGGAGTTGGGTTAAATCTCCCCCTTTCAAAGATATAGTCAACTTAAAAGGTATATATTCTTTAGGAATACGTTTGAGCATTTTTTGTTTTCCAACATTTCTAAGGATTTCTAACATTTCCTGTTCTCCTAAATTTGACTGTGTCTAAAATAAATGAAATCCGTTTCAATTTATGGATTTTTATTTTTAAAGGAGATAGTAAAATCCTTTGGAAGGTTTAATATAAATAGAATATAAATATAAATATAAATAGATCCAATGCTTTTGGGGTATAGTTTTTATTAACACTATGAGGACCTTGAATAACATCAAAAAGAAGAAACAGCTCAACAATTACATTTCTCCTTTTTGACAACAACTGTAATTTCAACTAATTTAGCCAGTGAAGTATCACTACTCTGCAAATGTTCCCCTTCCAAAGTCTCTTGATTTTGGCCTTAATGTTTCATATGTTGGATCATAGACTCATTGTGTTAACAAGTCCTTTGAGAAGAGATCAGCTTCTAAAAATATCTATTTTTAGGCTGACATTTTATTAAATGAGTTTACATCAAATACTGGCATTTCATAAAGATAGAATTTGGGACTTGTAATAGCTAATTCTATGAGATAGTTTTGTTTTCACTTCCATGCAATTTTTCATAGATGGGAAAAAAGGAAATAATTTCCTTGAGATTATTTTGTTTGTTTTTCTAAACTACTGAATTAAATTGCTGAATTAAAACATGAATTCCAGCTGCTTCAAATATCTTTTTTTTTTTGTCATGAGTTCTTTACATAAATCATATTCAGATCCCTTTTTAGATAGTGTGTGGAATTCACCCATTAACATTACATTCAGAATTCTGAAGTGGAAAGGGCAGGGGAACTGGACCGGGAGCCAAAAGTCTTAAATGAGGAACAAATTATTGGTTTTCTATTTTGGGAGATTTTCAGATTCAATTTATCTTGCATGATCCTATATAGGTCTGAATATTAAAAGGGTGTTATGTCTCCACATATAACTGACTCAGCACATGTCACTGATTTTTAATCATATTCATTTCTGAAGCTACTTATCTGCCCAAGGAATGATTGCTTCTAAATAAAGCTGAGGTTGTAATAGTTGATTTCATTGAACTCAAAAGTAAATTTTACCCAGCTATCTATAAAAGATTGATAATGAAAAGAGGTTATTACATACAGAGGGGAAATATGCCATTAATTTCTATACAGCACAGTGCAATGCATGCATGTGGTGTTGTGTGGTTTTATCCCTCAAAATCTAACCTCTCACGTCAAGATACAATAATTTGCTTTTTGAGTTAATAGTTTGAGCTAGAAATAGTAATCAAATTATTATGGTAACCGAAGCAGTAACAACGCCAAAAGGAACAAATAATTTTTCCATCTGTTCATCAGGATATGAATACAAGTAAGAGCATCATGGCACATGGTTCTAATTTATTAATTGGAAGTATAAACAAAACTGCCATTCTAAAGGATTTTGGTGTGTGTAATCTATTGGTCTTCAACCTTAAACTGAATTGACTATATGCATTTCTGTGAATACAAAAATAGCAGATTCCCATGGAAATTTCCTTTAGAAATATGTATGCAAAGTATGTAAGAACAAAGTAAATATCTAGGAGCTGATTATTACTTTCTACCTCCTTTCTCTATATGAAACATTAAAGGCTGAACTACTACTGTGCTCACTGCCTTTTTGACCCTCTGATGTAGTAAAAATCTCAGGTGTTGTAAAAGAGAGGTCACATGTATGATAGTCTGGAAAGTAAATCTGGCTGCAGAGCATTAAACTCCAGTTATTCCCAGCTGGTGGACTTAAAGATGACTGCTAGAACATGGACACCTCCATGCACTGATATATTGAGCAGACTTAAAATGGAACATTATTTTCTTGACCCTCATAATATTTCAGTGAACAGAAGCTGAGCAGAAAAGAGAATTTAGTCCTGCATATAAAATAAATTTGCAACACTATGCATTGTATATGAATAGCTTTTTTTTACCTCAGATCCTGGAGTTAATATCATCAGCCACAGTTACTAAAATCATCTGTGGATAGAAAGTTTTAATTTGTTTAGATGCAGCACTCCTAAAGCATTTTCTCAAAGGCTGCAGCAGAGTAACTAGTCTGTTTGGAATTACTAATTCTGTCCTTTACCACAACAGAGAGGATAAGTTTCAGCTGGAAGAGATTGCAACCAATGTTTTTATCCACACCAAGCCTTTAAGAAATTGAGGAATATTATTCATGCCAGAAGGCTCAAGGCTTGTTTTTCGCATCATATATTCAGTGTAATTTGGCTGAATATCTCTTTTGTTGGATTTGAAGGAAGCTAAAGTAACTAGTTAAAGGACCCACTGTCTAGTATAGATTAAAACAAATGCTGTCCTAATGTTGAAAACCTATCACAGCTGTATTGTCCCTAGTCAGTCAAGGTTTATTTAATAAAAAAAAAAAAAAGAAATATCTATTACAGCTAGATAGCAAATGCAGGGAAACAGACTCTCAAGAATACTTCTCAATACTTTTCAAGAATACTCCTCAGTATTCAAGAAAGTATTTATCAAATTTTAAAGAAAAGTACTGTAGGATGAAAAAAGTTGCCAACTGGAGGTACCTATTTCTCATCATTGGCAGTAAAAGGACCAAACAGCAGATAGCTCATATCTGGATCTCGAGTGTCTGGATGTCTAAATTAGAGCAGATAATTAATCCTTGCTCAGAGATGCCAGAAATTCTTTCAAGTTTCTAGTGTAATACTACATGATGCCAAAACTCTTTTTCTGCATTTGTTTCCCTCTTGCTCTATAGTCACGTGAAAATTTCATACTTTTCTGCTACAAACATTTCTGAAAGCCTCAGTCTAAAAAAGAATTGATATCTAAGATTGGAGATCTAAGGAGAATTATACAAATTTATAAGGCAACAATTATAATTTAAAAAAAACAACCAGAAAGAGGAAATAGGAAATACAAAATATTATTGTGGTCAAAAATTCATTGTCAGAGGTTGTCAACAATACTAAAGCCTGAGGTTGATTCAAACAGTCATTGAATGGTGTGAGAGGGGGAGATTTTCTCAACCCTTAGTGTGAAGAGATTTCTTCAACCATTTAATGTTTGATTTGTCTGTCCGCACCCCAGGAAAGCTGAGACCCTTGTGTCTGGCCAGCCTTTCAGTGTCCTATTATGGGGACACTTCACTGAACAATCCCAACTGATGGAGGGGAAGCCTCGAGTGATGTATTCAGGGATGCACACCAGCAGTTTCAAGGAGATACACACCAGCTCAGCAGCAGGAAATCTTTTTCCCCTGGTTAACAGGTGCTATGCAATTTATCCACTGTAAAGTGGATAAACAAAGTACCTTTGACTTTCAGTGCTTGAAGGGATTTCAACAGAGCCTGGCTGAGGCACCTTCTCTCTGCTCCAGCATTTTTCTATCCCCCTTGACAGATGCTTACAATTGCACATCGTGTGTAAGAAGAATCATCATGGAATAGGTTTTGAGCATGGCAACCATGTACCATTCAGGAAGTAGGAACTGCATTTCTCTCTATAATTCCTGTAACACTGCAACTTCTGTTAGGGAATGCTAATTTTACCCCCAGCCATTTTTCCCACAGGCATTAGACAAATTCCTGAAAGAAGATTTTATAAAACAAAAATATGGGAGATCAGCTCAAGTTCAACTAAGTCTTAAAATGCATGTTTCTTAATTTATTAGAAATATATATAATCTGTAGCTTCAGTATTCTAAGAACATCTATTACTCTCATGAACTTCAGCTTTAATAGGTTGCTCACTGAGCTATGTATTTGTATTGAATCAATGACAATCATAATTAAGAGAAAGGAATAAACTCTAGGATATTTTGATATTTCAGATTGTGGTGGTTTGCACGTGGCTAGCTTCCAGACCACTACTAGGCTGGTTTTTCTCTACCTTTCTTCAGTAAGATGGGAAAAATTCATTTGTCGAGATAAAGAAATGGTGTTTACTTCCCACTTGTCACAGGCAAACAAAACTTGACTTAGGGAGAAGTAATTTAATTAAGCGCCACCTAAAAATGAAGAAGGATGGTAAGAAAGCACCAAAATTCAAAACCCATTTTACTTTTCACCTGCCTTTCTTCACGCTGTGTCACTGCTTCATTTCATTTATTTCTTCCCCCTACTGTGTGGCACAGGGTGATGGGGATTGGGGCTGGCAGACCCAATATTAGTATTGTAATAATTGAATATTGTAATATTGAAATAATAGTATTTCTTCTGTGATGCCCCTTCATTCTCACACTTTCCTCTGCTCCAGTGTGGGGCAGTTATTTCAAGTTCTGCTCCAGCATGGAGCCCTTTCACCCTCCTCCTGCTCCTTCACAGATATTGGCGATCACAGGGTTTTGCCCATTTTCTCTCTCACAAGCAGTGCATTCTTACTTTTTTTTTAAGTATGCTTGGTGGGCTCAGCCATATCCTGAGATATGTCCATTGGAGCTGACTGGAACCAGCTGTGTCCAATTTGGAGCAGCTATGCCATCTCCTTGCAGAGGCCATCCCTGCAGTTCACCCGCTACCAAAACCTCGACACCTAGACCAAATAAACAGCTTTATAAAAAACAATAACTCTTGTTTCAGTTAAAGTGAGCATGCTGGGATTATTTTATCGGCATAACTAGCATTACAGCACTGATATTCTTCTTTTAAAGTATTACTTTTGGGGGGTCTATACCTGCAAAACACAGTGATCAATCTGGCAGCCACAGAGGATCTCTGCAGATATATGTCTAGTGTCTTCAACAGGCAATCAGTTGGCTACATGCCATAGGTGTAATAGAAATATTTATTGTGTGGTGGGTAGAAAATAGTGAGAGAAACAGAGACTGAAACCAATTTAGCAAATGCACTGTACTTGAAGTCTGGCTGGCTGTCATGCAAGTCATTGATTCTTCAGAACACTTAAATCAATATGGCTAATGGAGAAAGTACAAAAACTTACTGCAGAGCTTTCACATTTCTAATATCTCCTGCATAGAAATTGTGCAAGTTTGAGCTATGCAGACAAAAATTATTCTCTTAAGGAAGCAGTAGCTTGATAATGCTCAGGACTGGTGGCATTTGAAGTTAACATTATAATTATAAATCTCTGTACAATATCATCTGCTGCTGCATTATAATCAAGGTAAAAAAAGTTATATTTATTTGTCTCCTGATTTTTGCTTTCCTCTTACTCTGAAAAGAAAGAAGGAGCCATATAGGGCATAGGAATAATCTCCTCCAATGCCAGCTATCCAAAAGTAATTGGTACCTTCTTTAAGCAAGCCACCCATTGGTTAGACTTGATAACTTTAAAGGTTTTTTCCATTCTGAATGATTCTATGATTCTGTGATCTAGGTTCCTTCTACAGCTAGTGGAAGGGGAAAAAAGGTTTTCTGAATTCTTCCTGTTAGACGACTCTGGCAGTCTAAAATACTTAGCATAGATAGCTTTCACAGGGTCTCTCCCCTCCTCTTTATATGCAGACTCAGGTTCCAGAGAAACTACTGGAGTGCAAATGCACTGTGAAGTTTGACAGCCTATTTAAAATGTGATACTAAAATCTTGCCCCTTATATTTATTTACTTATTTTTTTTTAGAAAAATATGAAGAGAAAATATCAACTAATACTTCTTTAAAGTGTAGTAATTTTCTCCCTCTTCAAATTTAATTTATTTTCTTTACTTCCTCTCAATTCAACAAGGCTTAAGCAGTACTCATTAAAAATTGGCTTTATTTTTTTTCCTATAATATTCCTTATCAGTGATGTATCAGTTCCTATAATCTTGTTGGATTTCAGCAAAGCATTCAATATTGTCTTTCACAGAATCGTGGACAAAATGTCCAGCCCACAGCTGGATAAACACATCATGTGATGGGTGAGCAAGTGGCTCATGGGTTGGGCACAAGGAGTTTTAGTGAATAGAGTGACCTTAGATTGGTGACCTGTCACTAGTGGGGTTCTGCAGGGATCCATCCTTTGCCCTGTGTTCTTCAATATCTTCATAAATGAGTTGGATGCAGGACTGGAAGGGAAAACTAAGTTTGCAGATGATAAAAATTGGGAGAAGCTGTTTAATCCCTGAAAGGGAGGGAGGCCCTGCAGAGAAACTAGGACAAATTAGAGGGCTGGACAATCACCAATTGTATGAAGTTCAACAAGGGCAAGTGCCAGATTCTGCACCTGGGATGAGTTATGTATTCATTGGGGAATGAGATGCTGAAAAACAGTGTCATGGAAAGGGATTTGGGGTTTTGGGTTGACAGCATATTGGAGAGTGCACAGTGAGTTCTGGCAGCCAAGAGGGCCGACTGTGTCCTGGGGTGCATCAGGCATTGCCAGCTGTGGGAGGGGATTGTCCTGCACTGCTCAGCACTAAGGTGGGCTCACCTTGGGTCCTGTGTGCAGTGTTGGGTGCCAATATAAGAAAGAGAGGCTATCAGAGAATGCCCACAGGAAGGCTCCAAAGATGGTGAAGGGCCTGTAGGGGAAGCCATGTGAGGAGTGGCTGAGGTCACTTGGTCTGTTCAGCCTGGAGGAGACTGAGGGGAGACCTCACTGCAGTCACAACCTCATCATGAGGGAAGGGCAGGGACAGGCACCGATCTCTTCTCTGTGGTGATCAGTGACAGGACTGAGGGAATGGCCTCAAGTTGTGTCAGGGGAGGTTTAGGATGGATATTGGGAAAAGGTTCTTCACCCAGAGAGTGTTTGGGCACTGGAACAGGCTCCCCAGAGAAGTGGTCACAGCACCAGACTAGCAGAGTTCAAACAGCATTTGGACAACACCCTCAGGCACATGGTGTGATTCTTCTGATGGTCCTGCGCAGGGTCAGTGGCTGGACTTGATCCTTGTGGAGTCTTCTAACTCAAGATATTTTCTTTCTGTGACTCTGATATTTCAGCTCATCCATCTGAGCAGGTTGTCATACTACGAGAAAAGTAATTCAGGCATTTATGGATTTATGTGAACTTACATGGGTAAGTAAAAGCATCAAAAGACTGCAATATTAAAACAAAGTTACTCCTCAGGCAATAATTTTGCCAGCTAAATGGTGCCTCGGGGCTAGTTTATACAAATTACTTGTTTGTAGGGATATGACAAAGTAGGTTAATGAGGAGATTTGGATGCTACAAGAGTATTTTAAATTTTACAAAATTTGAGCCCAAAATTTTATCTCTGAAAGAGAGGAATTTTATCTTCATTCAGCATCTTTTCTCCTTTCATTTCATAACTTCTCCAGAACGCTTATTTATCCATATGAAAAGAAATTTATTCAGTCTCCCAAGTTACTCTTCACAGAGCAAACATAGGTTTCTCTCTAGGAGATATTCTCTTAGGCTGAAGTTGTGGGATGAAAAATAAATCCAGTCTGTGTATATAAACATAGCCTTCTTTAGTCTGGGTAGGGGCAGTATGTTTTCCTGCCTTCTGGGACAGGCCTTCCATTAAAGGTTTTTGCTGTTTTCCTGAAAAAACAGAACTTTAATAGAAATTTCATATGATTTTCTCTTGCTTGATTTATTTAGCAATTATTAAAATAATCAAAGAGTGTGCTATTAATTTATTTATTTTAGTACTTTCAGCAAAGCAAGAAATTACAAAGCAAATATACATATGTATATATATATATTGCCCTGTTTTTTTACTGTTCCTGGATATCAGTTCTAGTTACTGGTGCTACAACTGTATCAGGACAAGATATTATGCTAAATTAACTTTTGGACTTGGCATGTTGTCTTTGTTATTCCTAAAATGTTTCTCAAACTATACATATATATTAGCATATATAATCCCAATACTAGAAGCTCAAGACAAAGCTAACCTACCCCACTATTCTGAATCTGACAGTACAATATGATTGGAGAAAATGCATAAAACCACAGCAAATATATTGTAATTCTTTCCTCAGGATCCTCCAGGATCCTCTTCTCACTTCATTAATGGACAAATGAGGAATTAAAATAGATTTTACATCTGTATGTTTCAATATACCAGCCTTCATTGGTTCAGTTTTCCTTGAATATTTCTATACATTTTCTGTATATTTTTTCGTCCCCAGCAATAAGTTGAACAATTTAAACACAAAGCAAGAAAAAAAAATTGAATAAAGATCAGATGGAGGAATGAAGATATTTATCAAACAGTCTAAAGAACAAAAAGTCTGTGGTGACACTCTTAAGTGGTCAGGACAATGATATTTCTTAGAAATGTCACATAACAAAACTACTGCATTAATCAGAGAAAGAAAACATATCCTCAGGCAGAAGGGCTTGTTCGGTGAAAATTTTATTCTCTTTCCTAAAATATTTAAAATACACTTGAAGAATAATGCTTAGGGTTAATCACTAATGCAAAATGAAATTACACTTAGGCATTTGTGGTTAATAATATAGACTTGATATTCAGGATGAGGTTAGAGTTAAAAGTTTGATATAGACCACAAATATTTAGAATAGTGTTCATCACTTTCTGTTTGTACTCATTTTTTAATTATTATTGTTAACAGGTAGTATTGTCAGCAAAGGAAAAGTAATTTATTTTTTTGATACAGATTTGAAACTGAATGTTTAAAATGTTGTTGTAGCAATTAATAAAGGTCTTAGACCCACTTTATATTAATTATCAATGGAGGCCTAATGAAATTACTGAGCTATTTCCAGGTTATGAAATACACAAGGGTCTTCAAAGGTGGATGAGTTAGATATATGAAATATAATTTTATTTTAAATGAAACGGTGTTGCAAGACATTTGGGATATGAAAATAGCTTTCATAGTGGACTAATATGAAGTAATTTTTTTTGTCACTGAAATGATATCACCTATTTTTACTGTGTATGCAAAATTAATATTAGTAATCTGACATAGTCTCTGAATTTACCTGGCTTCAAGAACAATTTAGCTTTTAAATATGTATTAATAATGAATGTTCAATCTTTCCATGCTAAATTAAAAATGGACTGGTAAAACAACTGTAGTTCATGTCTACTCGAGTCAGGGATATTTTAATATTAAAAATTAATCACATGTCAATAAAAACTAGTTTTTAGACTGGTTAATATTGTGTCCAGCATCTTGAATTCACTACTCCAGAAATGCCTGGTAACTGTTTGCCAGTGATTTGTGGTTAGTTCAAGTTACCTTATTTCCTTTTCTTTTTCTTTTTTCTTTCACCTTGCATAATCAGTTCAGTCTCTAAATATCACAAACCATGTTCTATTATTTAAAATTATTTTATAACTGTGAGTAGAAAAAAGTAATACCTTTTTTCTGTAAGTATTTTTTGAGAGAAAACTCTTGACACTCCCCCCATCCCCCAGAAACTTTGCAATATATCATGAATGCTGTCCTTAAAAACTGGGTTCACAGATATTAGAAATATCAGTCTGTGAATCATTTTCATGCCCAAAATTTGTAGAAATATTAATTTTTACAGATTTTTTGTCATTTTGTTGACTGGAAGATATTTATTCCATTTCTGTTTATTACTTTGTGCAGTAAGTTATAATCCAAAATAAAGCATGAACTGAAAATGTGTATCAAAATTTAAAATTAATATTTTATATTTTAAAAAATTATTATTTTATATTTTTTAAAAATGAGATGTGTAAGTATAATCTGAATATTTGTCAATTATATTTTGTATGAAAAGCCTACACAAAGGACTTTTGATAAAACTAGAATTTTCTCTAGCAATTTTTTTCCTTTTGAAAACATTCAGAACCAGCTTTGAGTCCCACATGCAAATGCATCAAAATGCAAAGCTCTTATTTTAGTATTAGTATTAAAGATGATCCCTGTATCTCTCTGGCAACACAATCTTCTCCTTTGTTTCCTAAGCTGAATTATTTCTCTTTTCTGAATTCTTAAACTATCTCCTCACTCCTTGAGTCTGCTCATAACTTCCATTATTTTCTTAACTCCAAAACAGCTTCAACATTCATTAATTCAGTTTTCACTGCACGTCTCTCACACAGATTAGTAGTTTAGCAAAGACTGAAAGTATTTATTCTATTATTATTTTTGATATCCAGCAAGAAACCCTGATCAAGAGTCAGGCTGCAAGTATCCTAGATACTGTGAAAAAACCACACCAAAACTGCCAAGGAGTCCCTACCCTAGAGATATTCAAGCTGTGTACTGTCAGTCATTATCTTCCTCCCAATGTAGGAGAAATAAAATTACTTTCCATTCCTAGTGAAAAAAGTACAGCAAAAGTCTTTTCCTTCATGGAAGCTATTGATTTATTCAAGTTGGATAATTGGTCCCAAGAGTCATGATCAGAAACTGAAACAATTCCTGTGTCTTATTAAGTGTATTAATTTAACAAACTTGCAGTACAGTTGTAAAAAATTACCTTGTCTTCTCATATAAGCTACTTTCCCACTCTGTACCTCAATAACTGGTGTCAATTAAAAAAACCCTAAACCAATCTTTATTTCTAATTTATTTGTCTTTAAAGAAAAGAAGAAGGTAGACCTTGTTATATGCATTCAGTATCAGAAAAAAAATTCCTTTTAATTCAATCGGAGACTCTAATTTGAACCTGGTAAACTTACAGAAAATACTTGAACGAAAGCTTTGAATGTCCTTACAGGAAAGGAAATGGCAAATAATTGCATCGTGAGCATCTATTATTTATTAGACCATTATAAGCATAACAAAAAAAGAGCCAGAACTGTCCTTTTGCATGTGAGTGCCTTAGCTAGAACATCATGAGTAATTTATAAGCATACACTAAAGTTTCTTTTTAGGTTAAAATTATTATATCATTAAAAATTTGCTGCACTGGAGAAAAAAAAAGTTTCCCCTTTCCTGATTTCTTCATCTCAGTTAGTCTTGGATTCTTGATTGCTCAGTGGCTGGGTTTGCACATCCATTTATCCAAATGATTATTTTTAATGAAATTCTATTGTCCTCAGATGTGGGGTATTCATCTTTAAAACCTATAAACACCATCCTGATCTCAGGACAATCTTCTAACTATTTATCTCCTATACAAAAAGATCACTATCACTACAGTCTGAAAAAAATTATAAGTGACTTGCAGAGGACAACTGGCTTTCCACAAATTCTAGAACATAACAGACCTTATGGTGAGAAAGAGTTTAATATATTCTTAGACCACAGTTTTTCTAAGAATACGTATTAAAACAAGATGCAGACAGCTGTCTGAAGACCTAGGCAAGACTTCTGGAAATAGAACCAGGGGGTATTTAGGTTCCTAAGTCTCTGTGTAAATTAACTTTACAAATTAATATTTGTTCACACATCACAAAAAGAGGAAAAATAGAAGTTACTTTTGAAGAATTCCTTTGAGATTCAGCCACAACTAAAACAACCAGCAATCAAATGCTACTGCATTTATGTATGCTGGCGATTGTGTTCACAGAAAATCAAGAATATTAACTGAGAAGATAAAGCAAAAATTATCTGAAGCTCACTTTATATTGCAATATCTCTTTTACAGACTCAGATTTTGAAATGGCTTGTCAGGTTATGGCAACAATGAATCGACTACAATGTAACAGCTTGGTTTGAGCAAATTTTCAACTTCAGACTCTACAAAAAGTGTTCAAACATTGAGCATTTACCTTGTGATTTTTTGCAATGTAGTGACTTTAATGATTGAGCTGGTTGAGCTATTCAAATTCAGTCAAGACATGGAAGCTGAAGTACTCTATGACTTCACAATGAAAGAAAAAACCCAACAAAAAATTATTTTGCTTTTCATGTGAGTTATGATACCACTTAAAAAAAAAAAATAAAACTGAGAAGAAATCAGGTGTTACTCTTGAGAGAAAATGTACCATAGCAGAGTTCAAGCTTTTAAGTTAAGAAAATGGCATATTTTCATAAGACACTTTCTGTGCAAAGATAAAGAAATAGGAGAGGTTTTTCCAACCATAGTGTTTAAGCTCCCACTCTACAGATATGAGTTTGCTTGCTTTTTGTTATCTGCAAATCTTGTGCAAAATGCATCTTATAACAGCAGAATCATCATATAATAAAATTTGGATTCTAATTTTTTTTTTTTCAGTAAAAATCTCCGCTCTGTAAGACAATTAAATTAGAATGATTGACCAGGCCCATTTCTCATCTAACACACAGAATGTATCCTATATGCCTTTAGCTCCTTTTGTTATTTTCTCCTTTGACTTATTGATAAAACAGTATCCCTTCTTTCTCCTTCTACTTATTTTCCAAAATTTTACATGTTTTTGTCCAGAACTGTTTGCCAGATTTATTTTGATGATTGTTACTTACTTTTTGGTCTTTCTGAGTACATGGATACTGTATTTTTTAAGGTCAATAAAGGATTAAAAATAAATTTTATTTTCGTTTTAGCATTACAAAATCTTATATAAACCATATATGTTAGTTTTCCCTTGTGGAAAACAGGCAAATAAAGGACTGTTTCTTTATAACTATCAGCTACAATAAAATCAACCCCTTAAATGTAAGTCTCTGTATTGATTAAAATATCAGAAGGTGATACACAGAGCCTTACACTTCTTAACTGTAGTTAATATTGTCCTAAATGCATTTGAATCTTAGTGCTCAAATTGTATTGCTCTCAGTCGCATATTTCATTACCACTGAAAATTTCAGATAAAATTACATTCTTCTTATGACTAGCGATAAGCCCATAAATCCAAGCTCTCCTACTGATAATGGTGGAAGGTTATTATTTTATCCTTCTTTATGATTAACCTCTTTGTCTTTAAAACTAAAGGTATGCCTCCAGAGACTGGAGGACAGCTGTGATAAGAGAATTGAGGGGAAGAGTTTTCGCTTTTGATTTTGCAATAGTTTGTGTGTAGTGTTCAAACGTGCAAGTGTCTGATATTGCACCCTAGCAGGAGACTCTACTGCTTCTCAAAGGTGTCTTTGACACTGACAGTGAATCATTGTCCCAGTTCAGCTCAATAGCAGCCATGAAATAGTGGGAACCACTTCACTGATTGTTAATATATGAATGTCTCTAGAAGTAAGCAACAGTTTATGTAATATCAGCTGTTAAACAATGAAGACTTAGACAATACTAATGAGAGACTAATAAATTTCATCCACCCCTAACTGAAAATGTTTTATCTCTTGTTCAGTTAAAGAACTGTAACGATGACAGATAATTTACACATTATTTCACTGTTTTCCCTTCTGTTAACAAATTATTCAGATAAGCTGTGAAAACAGTGAAGATTAAAATGTTTTGAAAAGGAAATGAGCTGAAGTTTTGACTGTCTATAAATGTTTGCACTTTCCTGTTATATCACCTGAAGCTACATTAAAAGTAGTATGAGGCCAATAAAACGTGCAATCATGACAGAACAACCTACCTGTTGAATTATATTTGTTAGCTTTCCATAGTTTCTTAGGTTTTTGTGAGCTAAAAAAAGATTATAATAGCAGTGTTGTTGAAAGGACTTCATACTATATCCCTGCTTAATGGGCGTTCACGATATTTTGCTGACATTCAGGAGTGAAGAGTAAAGCTTCATAACATCCACATCAAGATCTTACCACTTGTTCTCCCCATATCTGATCATTAAACACAACAGACAAGCAGCAAGGGTGCAGTGGTTTGGTTTGGGAGTTTTGTAGCTATTTTATTCAGCTTTCAGTCACAAATATCAAGAGTCTGTGATCAAAACCGTATTAACTTTCTTGTTTTGTGATTAAAGTGCTCTTTCATGTGGCCATATTCCCTTATGCCTGTCACTTCTGTTGTATTTATATACTACAGAAAAAATATTAAAATTCATACCTAAGTGCCTTAACTTTGTTAAGTCTGACCTGGAAAACTACAGTGTAGGATTAAGTTTTCTCTTGCCAGCTTTCTCTTGCTGCAAGAACAATTGATATTTTATTCCTTTCTCATATGACTTTGCTGTCAACATTACTCCTCCCGAGAAAGCCCTCTAAAAATCAGCAAAAAAATATATTCCAAAAATTCAAAAATAAATTCAGAGAAATATATTCAGAGTCGGTCAGAACTTTGGTGTCTATCAGAATCTTTTCTTCAGGCTCTCCCCATTCTCATTGTTCTACAGTGTTTTATTTCTGGAAGAAAGCTTTGTTCTCATCACAGGTGACGTCAATTTGTCTTAATGTTTGTTTTTTGTTAACAGTTTTCTCTAGCAAACTGACTGGCTTTAGTATATACACAAAAAGGCTAGTGGAGGTCTTCTTTTATGTTTTAGTACCCTCAAATTTCATGCATGTTAGACAGAAATGAAGAGGCCAAAACTTTTCAACAAATGATGGCTTGCAGTTCAGAAATCCTTTATATCCTTCTAAACATAAGTGGCTGAGAATGTCAAGATCACATTCTTAAGAAAGTGAATTGTTCTTGCCCTGAACCTCTAAAAAGTGTGATGCACATTTTCAAGCATATCAAGACACATTTTTCTGGCATTTACAACCATTATAAATTTGATAGGTGAAATTTTATTAAGCTAACTGCATTCATTGTACACATGAATGTGACAGTTTCAAGTTTCCATGTACTTATGTTTTCTGTTTTATTTCTTATTATATTCATTATACATATTTTCAGAGGAGGATTTTTATTAAACAGTAACATGAAGTCATTCTATTCTGTATATATTCCATTGCTGATAATGTTTGTTTCCTTATACTATGTCAGACTTGCTGAAACCAATCTCAAAGTGCCAGGGATGATAAAAAATCAGAAAAGGATCAGAAAATAAATTCTTGACAAACAGTAACCCTAAATCCTGGGGTTTATTTTCTTCCAAGTGTCTCTGAAAAATGGTAGTATCAGAACAGAAAATGTGGTCTGAGAGCAAATAAATTGTACTTCTTCTGTTACACATACAGATAGCCATAGTGGACTTTACCCAATCCAGTTCCAGCCATCTTAAGCATAAATTTTAAGTTATGTTATCAAGCTGATTTGACACAGGAAGTTATAGAAGATTTAACTTTCCATACAATTAGATTAGTTATCCTTTGGAAGCCCCAATCTATATTGACTAGGAAGAAAACCTGAATAAGCTGCCTTATACTCTAAAGTCTTCTCTTAGAGAGCTATAGTAATAGTAAATACTTATTTGTGAAGAGACCATGAGTAGTACAGCTGTGCTAAAATCAATGGAACTATCTGATTTTACAGCACCTGTAGAAAAATCTTCTTCCTCCTATTTTTTTTTCACATATTCAGGCCTGTTATAATAGTAAACTGAAGCAAAGTACACTCTAAATTATAAACTCTAGTTGATAAGAAAGAATTAAAAGATCTTTTGGGAGATATTACTAAAGAATATGTAAATATAAAAATTAGAAAAACTTAGGAATATTTAGTAGCAAGTCTTCATATAGAAAACTTGTAAAATGCTTACAAGCAACACAGTTAAAATTTTCTCGTATTTCAAATGGATAAAATAGAATAAAATAGAAAACAACTGTACCATACCATTTGGTTTCTTTGGACCACCAACCAACTGCCTCCTTCTTCCCAGTTTGACTTCTGTGCAAGCTATCTAAAATTATTTTTAAGCACATAAATATGTGGCATTTGAGATGCTAAAATTTTATTGGTATTTTTCAGAAGTAAAGTGCAATTTTAAAATAACTTTTCCTACTGGTTCTGACCAGGAAGGAGTTAACTTTCTTTACAGAAGACCATATGGTGCTGTGCTTTGGACCTTTGGAATGTTGCTAACACATCAATGTTTTGGTCATTGATAAAGAATTCTTGTTGTATCAAAGTTTTCACCTTCCCTCTCTGCAACTCTGCTTCCTGAGTGAACAGAACTGAGGGTGTTTTTTTGTTTCAGCCAGGACAGAGATAATTTTCTCACAATTACCATGAGGGCAGAGGAGCCTGAAGGTGAGTGGGATGTATGGGGTGTTATTCTCTACCATGTCCCTTTATCACCAGAAGAGGTGGGAGGGAAGGGAAGGGGCTTCTTGAACTTCAATTTCTAACAAGTTTTAAACCACAGCATGACAATCAAGAAGCTGATAGAGGACACAGATGGGAAAGTTGACACGAATGTGACAAAGCAGCAGTCCATATCTCAAGGCGTGATATTTAGCAATAAAAACTGTATAAAAAGGAAGGTCATTTTCTTCAAAGGGAAATTACTTAGAAGTTGTCTGGGCATCACTTTGCTTGTAGGAGGTGCTGAGTGATTTTTATGTTTGTTTGGTTTTTTTTTTTTTTTTTTTTTTTTTTATTACTTGTTTTGTTTTTGTGGGTTTTTTCTTCTTTCCTCCACTTAGTAATCTATATTTATTTTGATCCATGAACTTTTCTGCATTTGCTCTTTCTACTCTTGTCACCACCCTACTGATGGTGAGGAGAGTGAGCAAGAAGTTGTGAGGCTGCTCAGTTGCTTACTGTGGTCAACTCCCCCCACTTCCAAAATCAGTTTGCTCATTCAGTGGTTTATATCTTAGTTGAATCTCTTTAGGAACTGAGTTCAAAGGCTGTCATCACTACCCAAAGAATGCACAGAAAATTAGTTCATCAAAATAATGGCAATTAAAAAAAATACAGAGAAGTGAGAGAAGAAATTAAAAAAAAAACCAAAACATAGTTATGATTTAGTCTGTCTAAAGTTTTGAGTCTGGAAACAGAATTTGGTAAATTTAACATAATTTTTCCTTCCTAAGAAACACGAAGAGAAAATCAAGATATGAAGTCACTATAAAACAAAGAGTTTCTGTAACACTTCCAATATTTCTTAAGGGTTCTGTCTTTTCTCCATGAAGAAATTACTTTCTTGATAAACTCTACTAGTTTGTGTCTCAAAAAGAATGTCAAGCCAGAGATCTCCAGAGGTCCCTTTCATCCAAGCCATTCTGTGATTCTATCATATAATTAAATAGAAGATAGAGATCAATTTCTAGCATAAAGGGAACATTTTATCACAATATTATAATGCATTTCCATGATATTTATTCAAAGCTCTGTCTTTGAAATACATTTACTGAGAAACTTGCAGCATTGGAATTTGAAACTGTTACTAACCTTGCTGAAAAGCGGAAATTAGAAAGGTGGCAGATTTAAGGTATTAAAGATTTTCTTAAGTGACTGTAAGTTTTAAAAATATTTAGAGGTAATCTTAAGAAGCATGACTTGATGCAGGTTAAAGGATTAATAGTTATTTAGTGTCATGTGGTTATTATAAGTACATATATATTACTTAGATCCTGACTCTGATTCCGTAATGTACTTAATATTCTGGCTGCTCCCACTGAAGTCATATATATTTCTGCAGCCTTGAGGTCAAATTAAAATAAAGGACCTTAAGACATAAACGTGAAAAATACCTGAAGTTAGCTGATCACATTTAGAATTAACAAATGTGATACACAAGTGATGCAACTTCTAAATTAATCTATTAAATATAAAGCATCTGCTTGTGTAAGGCTGAGCCATCCAGTAACAGATTTGATTCCATTCATCACTGTCAAAGTGAGCTACTTTTGCTTGCAGACCCTAGAGAGCTACCCCTGTTTTTCCAGCTGTGCTAACATTAGTGATTTAATCAGGATCCAAGTATCTCTTTACCTGGAGCCTTTTGTTTTCTCCTCAGGATTCAGCGTTTTTCCAAAGTTATTTTTAATTCAGACAGCTGTTTAGTCACAAAAAGAGCAGTGTCAAGCACAGAATAACAAGCTGTGCATAGAGGCAGAAGCTCAGCCATAGCACCAGGCTAAGTTGCCTTCAAGGTTTTCCAGTTGGAGCTGACGAGCACCTGGCTAGTGACAGGCTGGTCTGTAACACTGCATGAGCTCGTTTGTTTCTCTTTGCAAATTACCATGCAAACATGGGTAAAGTAAAACAGTGCAAATTGTTGCTGCATCTTGTCTGTCAGATTTAGTCTCTCTATGGATTCACTGTGCTGATAAATAAACTGAAGCTTTTAAGATTCTCACGAAACAAATAAATGCTCAGTCCTACAACACTTTTCCCCATCTCCTTCAAAGAGGCAGCGCCCTCAGATAGCAGAATTCCAAACCCACAGTTTACATTGTCTTTTGTAATTGTTAGAACTTCAATCATAATGTTAGCAGCAAACGAATATCAAATAAATTCTATTTCCCTTTAGATGGATACAGAGACTTATGAGAATGGATTCAAACTAAAAGATAATAGGTTTAGATTAGATATTAGGAAAAAAAAAAAGCTTTTCTGTGTAAGTGGTGAGGCACTGGAACAGGTTGCCTGAGAAGTTCTGTATGTCCCCTCCCTGGAGGTGTTCAAGGCCAGGCTGGATGGAGGTCTCAGCAACCTGGTTTAGTAAAAGATGCCCCTTTCCATGGCAGGAGAGTTGGACTGAGATGATGTTGAAGGTCCCTTCCAACCCAAACATTCTGTGATTTTATAAATACAAGATAAAACCTCCCAGTTTGCAATCTCTGCTTTTCTGTGATATGTGGAAATGTTAAGTCCCATAAGTCACTTGTGATTCTGTCCTGATTCAATAAAGTTTGTAAACATACAATTGTGTGCTTACCCAAATTAGATATTCATGTATTTTTTATTATTTTCTATGTGTTTTATAGAGGAGAAGTGCAGCTAACAGTGTACAGAAGAGTGTTCATGAGCAGCAGCATTCATGACGTGGAGTTCACAGTATGCAGGTGGCAAAGCTATCCTTTCTTATCCTTATCCTATCCTACCCATTCCTGAAAATGTACATATCTTGCATTGTTTCCTATAAGAGACTGAATTCCTTTTAATTGTTTCTGAAATGTAGTCTTTGCTAATTGTTCTTCTTCTAAATACCCTACTTTAAGTACCAGCTTTTGTTTAGAAGAAAATGTAGGAGAAAAGCTTAAACAAATGTCTCTTCTAAAAAGAAAAGTAACTTATTTTTGCAACTTCTGTTGCAGGTAAAGACATAACCATGACAAAAAGCAATAAGTACATTTGAATAGAAGTAGATGACTTCTAGCACAAGCCTTGACATCTATCACAGTATTAACACGTATTTTAATCTAATTGATTTCAACTTCTGTTTTAGAAAGACTTTCATCAAAACACGTTTCAATAGTGAATACAGGCATTTTGAGAGCTGTATGCTTCAGATATAGCTGACAGTCAAGTCACGAGCCAATAGTTTTTCAATTCCTACATATTCACTAAACTGTATAAATACTTGATAACTACACACTGAAGCTAATAAAGAGTAAATAAGTAAAACATTATGTATCTGTGATACATATGGTATTTATTCAGATAGTAGTTACTGTAAAATAAATAATAAATATAGAAAATCTTGACAAAGAAAAAGTCTGCTCTGGGAAGAGAGAGGGAAGCTAAGCATAACTTACATAAATGGTTCTTTTCTCTCCCTGTTCTAGTAAGAACGTGAGGCAATTGGATTGTATTTTCCAGTTATTTGGAAAAGTTGTATTTGGGATTATCAGAAAGATCATGATAAAAATATTTGCCAGACACTTTTCTGTAACTCAAGGCGAAAGTATTATAGCACTTAGTTATATATTTTCTTTCTCTATGTATGTCATTCTTTCATGGAACATTAGTTTTCCTATCTTGGTTTTTATTTAGACTACCCACCTGGCAATGCAAGAATTTATGCTTTTAGCTGAAGGTCACATTAACACTACACTAAACAAGTTTTAGTGTTTTGTACTTTAGTATTTTTTTCACAAACTCTAATGCTAATATTCAAATATTGCCATGTTCTGCTCCATAATTCTTAGTCTTCATATGTGCAGGTGTCCATGAGACAAGCACCTTGCCTCAGTCACTGACCTCTTCATTCTGCTTTTCATTCTGGTTACATTGGGGTGCAGGAAACCTTGAGCTTGCATGAGGAATTTATCCAAAGTTGTATATCATCCTCAGAGGAAGATGAAAGTAAATTTACCTAGGTGAATTCTTTTTAAATCCACCATAGATTGTAAGGATACTTTATTTTTTTTTCTTCCCAATGTTCACTAGTTTTTTCCTATCATTAGTATATTTAGGTGATAATACTTTTGGGCTGATTAGAACTCAGTACTTGTATTCCTTCTTTATGCAGCTGATTTCATTTTGATAATCATAACAACAAATTATGTTAATTTCTTCAGTAACTTATCCCACTCAAATTCATTCTACTGTTCCATGTTGTGAACAGCAGGAGTGTGATCCCTCAGCTAGCAGAGGCCAGGAAACAATAGTGTTATTTGAGCGCAAATGGTAATTCCTCTTTTCTGTTTTGTTTTACTTCATTTCATTTGGTTTGGATTTGTGGCTAAAGATAAACAACATTCTATTTCACATACCAAGAAACTAGCTGATATATTGAAATAACAATTTAAAAAAATATTTAGTGTTTTTTGTTTGCTGTAAACAAAACAGGACAATGACATCAAGGATGTTGTTGATACTTATATTGCATCTCCACCAGAAGTGGGCATATTGTACCTGTTCAAACATCCAATGAACTAATAAGATCATGCCATTAAAACTGACAACATATTAATTCATAATGTCAGAATATTTTCATTGTGTCTCTTTTAATTTTAAATGTCCCATCATTATCAATACATTTGATATTCACTGTGTAATAGTGATCATTGCTAATTTGTTCAGAACTGTCATGGAAATTTCCACCAAAATCTCAACATAATTCCTAGATATGAAAACATTTAAGCTTTATCCTTAGATAAGGATGTCTGATGTTATGGATGAGTTAAACAATTTAGCTACAGAATGTCACTTCTGTTGTGATCTGTGAAAATATGTTATCACAGGCACCAAAAACTTCAGGCTATAACCATGAAATAATAAAAGTGTGATTTTTCTGCCGTCTTGCATAATTTTCATACTTTAACTCAGAAAGATAATTTTTTAGCCTTTGATTGTAAGAATGTAATTGTTTCTGATTTTATAGGAGACAAAAATAGACCAGTATATTTACAACACAGGCACTGATAGCTTTCAAGTTTGTTTCTATTATATTTATGTGATAATAAGCTGATATTGGTAAACTGAAAATGTATGGAGTTGCAGTGAAGCTTTTTTACCAGATTTCTTGATTTCTGTTGTTGGCAGGAGGGATTATATTATTTACTGAAACCTTGGACTGGATTTTATTAGAATTTGATTCAGTAGGGTCTTATTTTGTAAATAGCTACACTGACTACATTGTTAAGAACATCTGTCCTTAAACAGATCCAAAATTACATCATAGAATGTGAAATGACATTTCAGATTTAAAAACTGAGCCTTTATCTGTGGTGGTGCAACTGAGCACCATGGAGCTGCTGCTTACTGCCCTGGTGGGATGGGAAAGAGGATTAGAAAGTTAAAAGTGAGAAAACCCATGGGTTGAGATAGAGACAGTTTAATCACTGAAACAAAAGCTGCACGCAAAAGCAAAACAAAAGAAAGAATTCATTCAAATACTTCCCATGGGCAGGCAAGTGTTCAGACATCTCTAGGAGAGCAGGGCTCCATGAGGTATAGTGGTTACTTGGCAAGATAAATGCCATTACTCTGAACATTCCCACTTTCTTCTTCACCCTGTTTTAGAGACAGCATGGCACCATACAGTACAGGATACCCCTCTGGTCAGCTGGGGTCGGCTGTCCTGGCTGTGTACCCTCCTGCCTTTTGTTGAGCTGGTGAGGTGCAGTGAGATGTGAAAAATACCTTGACTGTCTAGAAGCACTGCTCAGCAATAATCAAACTGTCTCTCCATTATCAACTCTGTTGAGCTGATTCAAATCCCAAACACAGCTCTAGAGCAGCTACTATCAAGAAAATTAACACTTTCCCAGCCAAAACCATCACCGTAATTTAATTCCTAAGCTGTACAATAATGTTTCTTTTCTATGGTAATTTATGGGTCAAATTACGGGTCAAACAGGCTTAAATTATTTTGCACTGTTTTAACATTGAGTGCTATGTCATTGTTGAAAATAACTTACACATTGATGAAAGATACATGTTTAAATGTGTTGAGACAGAAAAGATACTTGAACCTGTGAATTACACGTCTTGGGCAAGGGTCCTGTGAACACAGGTGTGAATAAAAGTGAGTTTAACACTTCCAAGTATATAGAAACTCCAGCTGTTATTCTGGAAATGTTTTTGTTTCCAATACCATGGTTTTTGCTAGCCCAAGGCATCTCAAAAGACACCAGATATTAAATGAAGACACCTGAATTTTACTCTTTAAGTGGTATTTATTGGCAAAGAGATAGGTATCAAACTGTAAGATATTCATTTGGTCCTGAGCAGTAGCAAAAGATGACAATGGGTCATTCATATATTCTGTGTCATTTTCGTAGCCTGGTGCTCTTGTCTCAGATATTCTGGGACATCTGCCTGTGTTTAAGTAACTTCATAGAGCTCTAGATTTCCACTGGCCAAAAGGAAGTTATGAAAGTGAATTTGAACAACTTGCTCTCATTAAATGCTCACCTATATGCTCCTGTATTTAGATACCTATAACCTGGAGCTGAAGTGAGCCATTCAGTCTGGATTTAAAATTATTCCATTCTGTTTCTTTCATTAATTTGGGCTGTATTTGGAAAATACAATGTACCACTACTTCTAAGACTGAATAATTTAGATCCTACTCAGTGGCACCCAACTCTTCCAAAAGCACCTCTTTATGATTTTGGACTCCCTTTTGGCAAGCTAGGTAAGTATGTGAAATAATCAAGTAGGGTAAAAGCCCAAGTATTGGTACTTCTTAAATAAACTCCAGTAATCCAAAGCCACCATGGGTTAATCTGTGTCACTTCTGTGACAGAAGACAGATATCTGACGCTGCAATTCTGTGACAACTCATTGTTCCAAAACTCTCTCCAAACCTTTCGTGGCAGTGCCACTTTACATCAAATGCAAAAGCAATCTGCTGTGAGACCATGTAAGCATATTTGCTTTTTGAAAGGAGTAAAGGGAAGATGGTACAGATCTGATTCCAAAATTAATCACTGGATGTGTAGTAACCTTTGGAATCCCTTTGGTTCAGAGTACTGACAGGTCCTTTCTCTGTCACGAGGACCACTTGGAGTAAGCAAGTCAGGCCTTGCTATCCCAGCTGATTCTCATCTCACAAAATCCATTCTCATAGGACTTGATGGTATGGTATTTTTTAATTTCATTTATAATTCTCATTTCATGTAATTTAATTTTTCTCTTCCCCAATGCCATCATTGTCTGTGTATGAGTGTATATGATCCACAGCTTCTTTGAGGAGGAAATTGCCTTTTGGCTTCTTAGTCTTGATATGATATCACATTTCTTTGCTTTGAAAAGTCTAGGGGCATGCACTAAAGCAAAGTGAATCCAATTACTGCTTCAACCTGCTCATTCTTTTTCTTGCCTGCATGCTTCTCCAAAACATTGTGCATATATTTCAGGCGTTTCTAATTTATTAGATTTGCACTATTATTTGTGGTACCAGACTGAACTTGTCCTTGAATTTGTTACAGGAGGGCAGCTGTGAGGAGTAAGTGGATTCTTACATTGTATTAGATGTTGTTTTTGCCTTCAGTGATGGAGTCCTTTGTCCTTAGAACCTAGTTTAAAACAGCTACATTATTCTTCACAAAAAAAAAAAAAAGTTATTAGGAATACAAGTAACTTCTGTCTTAGAACACCAGAAAACACGTTTGGAAACGAATATCTAATTCTTTCTTGCATCACATATATTAATCAAAATTCATTTTCATTATCTCTAGTTATGAAAATGCTGTAACCACATTTAATTCATTTGAAACCTTGAGATCATTACTTTTAAAAAATTAACAAGAAGTCTGTTACTTAAATATTCTTTATGTCTTTATATTTACTATTTCTTTATAGTAGGAATGAAAACATTCTTTCTTCCCTGCTCTTTGGGAAATTTTTGTGTGTTTTTGACATTTTTCAGTCATATTATCATGCCTTCTCCACAATTCCTTTCTATTAAAGTCTTGTTTTTTCACTTTATTTAGTACATAAGTTTTTTCCATGTCAGCCGTTATTAATGACAAGACCAGCTCTAATTTCAGTTCCAAATTTCTCGATGCTTGTCATTTTTTAGAAACAGTTTCTTTTTCCTTGATAAACCTTCAATATTTGCTCTAAGATTAATGTTTTTAGTATTTTGAGTAAAATCAATATTGCTGTTTTGATTACATGTATTTATTACATATATAGGATACATAACAAATATCTAGAGAAATAGGCAACTGAAGAGCCAGTATATATCTAGCTATAATTACTGAAAATAGGCTTTGGCATTTTTTTCCCTAATGTATCTTTTGCATAGTTCAAGGCAAAGGTCCCTAACAATGATATTTAACTATCTAAATATTATTGTATCTAAAGAAAATATGTCCAGTATTTTTCTGCCTTTTAAATACTTTAAACTATATCAATTTTTAATGTGGTAGGAAGATGATTTATAACCAAAATATGTGTTGTCTGAATATAATTTAGTATTGAAATAATATTTTTCTTTCTTATTGAATACTGTAAAATTTTCAACCTGAGAAAGAATATATGATCACATTAAAAAAAAATAAAAGAAAAATTAAACCAATTTTTTTTTTCTGGAGGTGTTTTAATAATTTTACTTTGATACAGCCTTTTTGAACAAACTGTAATGTTACTGTTGCATATGAACAAAATGGTTGTATGACTGAAATCTAGAGAAAATTTCAATCATGCATACTCATTTCTAGTGGGAATAAAGTTAAAAAGAATTTTTTTCCCTAATTTTATTAATTGTGAATCAGGCCTTTAACTGAGATAAAAGAGTCAGATATGTGCCATGAAACTAAAACAGCATAGTTAGAAAACAAAAAACCCCAATCAACTTGTCAACTTTTTTCACATTAAGACATAGGTGGGGGCATTCATTCTTATTTACAATTAATTGCCGAAAGAAACCAGTGAACCATATGAAGGTCATGTTGAAATAAGGAGCTTGAACTGGCATCATAGAAGTTTGGGGTTTTTTTAATTTTATGTCTTTTCAGAGAATAAAAGAGGTATTATTTTGTTATTATCCATTTAGAGAAAATTAGCAAAGTTCTGATAAAGTTTAGCCTTCGATGAATTATGTAAAATAAATCCTTCAGGGAAGAAAAGGCAGAGCTACCAACCTGTTTCAAGAGTGCATATTTTTTCATTATTCTAGGCTAAGTGAATAGGCAAAGAAATTCTAAAACCCAGTAGTTTGTTATTAAAGAAAAACCCAAAACCCCAAAAATATTAAAAGTAGGGGGAAATTTTAAAGTTTTACAGAATTCAATCTTATTGACATGCAAAAATTAATAGGAAAATTACCACCAAATTTCAAGTCAGCTTTTATCGGGCATATTTAACTTGGGTGTTCAGCCTCAAAGCCACTAAAAATTTCGGGTTTGTTTTTTTTAAACAACAGTGGAAAAGTAGGCCAACACACCTTTTTTTGCCACAATAAGAAATGCATTCTTGGCAAGAACTATTTTGTATTTAAATTTACTGCTTCACAGTTGTTTATGTTTTATCAATATAAGAAAATCTATTGCAAACACTGTACAATACTAAACAATTGGTCATCTTAACACTTTTGGACATTAATTTCTCGTTTCCTGAGAGATGATCTGATTTGGTTAGTCAAATATGAGATTACAACGTGTGATACTGCAGGCCTTTTTTTTATTTGTTTTATAACTGTATAACAGACAAAAACCTTCAGAAAGGAAAATCTTGAAAACTTTAAAGCATTAGGGTAGTTTGAAATGGATTTGAATGTTAATCAAGATAATCTCAAAAGATAGGGGTTTTTTCAATTTCTTAATATCAAGATAATATTAGGTCTTTCAATGCCTAAAAGCAGAGATTCAGCTGCTCTGATGCTTGAAGTTTTGCATGATATGATTAAAGGTCTACAGTGGATTGAACTTGTTTGGCTGCCACATGCCTTTATAACTCCTTCTCCATTAACAGGATAAGGGGAAAAATACAACATTCAATAAGGAATGTAGTGATAGTATAAGGAGTAATGGGTGCAAATTGAAAGAGGGGACTTTTTTCAGAACAACAGGAAGAAATTCTTTAATGTGAGGGTGTTGTGATATTCAAACAGGCTGTCCAGAGAGGTTGTGGATGCCCCAACACTGGCAGTGTTCAAGGCCAGGTTGGATAAGGTCTTGAGCAACCAGGTCTAATGGAGAGTGTCCCTATCATTAGAAAAAATAACTCTTCACCTCAGAAACACAGATCTCTCATAGAATCTCAAAGAACAGCATTTGTAATATCTGTAATAAGATGAAACTTAGTCTTAAATAAGAAATAAAATTTAAAAAATACATTTTCTTCTTCCTCTGCACTTTATAACTTACAACACTTCTTTTCTTATATCTTTATATTGTGAGATGATTTTTGCAATGCTGCAGAC
This sequence comes from Sturnus vulgaris, assembly GCF_052056855.1. Lineage (NCBI taxonomy): Eukaryota > Metazoa > Chordata > Aves > Passeriformes > Sturnidae > Sturnus > Sturnus vulgaris. The sequence goes on from NC_142244.1 coordinate 76,445,030, forward strand.
ATTGGATGCAACAGTCTACATTGTTACAAAGCAGAAACTGCTAATCACAATGAAACCATTAATGCAAAATCTGGATCAAATGGCAGCAATAAATTATCTTCAAAAACATTTTTGTCACTTTTTTTCTTCAATTTTCATTAAGGTCATTGAAATTTTTAGTACGATCTTTTGAAAGTGAAATTTGTCTTTTGCCAAATTTTAACTTTTGAAGGTGATCAGACTGCCCGGAAATGTTAAACTGTACTACAGCTGAATTGACTGGTTTTTGAAGATTAATGGAAATCATGGACTTTATGCAATTATTTTATTCTCTTCTGCTTAGATATGGAATATGACTGAAAATTTTAATTTGCTCGGTTTCTTTCCTTCATCATTAGATAAGAATGTAAAATGCAATCTTTTGAGTTTTCCATGGTAAAACCTAAACAGTTTTATAGTTATGCATATACTGTGTTTTTTCATTAACAAATTAATTATCACAGACTCATCGATTCAGAGAAGGGTTTGTATTGGAAGACACTTTAAAGATCATCCAGTTCCAATGCCTCTACTGTGGCTGGGGAGACTTACATTAGAAGAAGTTATACAAATTCCCATTCAGTCTGGTCTTGAACACCTCTAGAGATGGGGCATCCACAGCTTCTATGGGCAACCTGTTCCAGTGCCTCTCCACTGTCACCATAATTAATTTCTTCCTTATATCTAATCTAAATGAGCCTTTGTCAGTTTAGGGCCATTCCCCCTTGCTGTTTCACTACATACTCTTGTAAAAAGTCTCTCTCCAGCGTTCTTTTAAGTCCCTTTTAGGTACTGGAAGTACCTTTCAGGAACCATAGTAAAGGGGCTTCCAAACTGTGATCAAATTTGTGGCCCTCTTCTGGACTCATTCCAACAGGTCAATGCCTTGTTTGCACTGGGGGCTCAAGAGCTATATGCAGCATTCCATAATGTAATTCTTATTTTGGAGAAGTTTAAGCAATATATTGTAGTAAAAGACATTTAGTGTATGGTGGTTCTCACTATGAACCAAACACGTATGAAGGGAATACCCATAGTTTATCTATGGCAATAGAATAATTTTTCTGAACATAATTGGATTTTCAGTCAGTGCTTTGTTTTCAGCTAGGAGAAGACCTGAAAAGTACATTGATAGTGACACATCACTTTTAAGACTACACAAAAAAGAAGTGTTGATGAAAGAGGTCTTGGTGCCTGTTTGAGGTTTTTTCTTGACTTCATGAAAATAAGAGGCAAGAACAAACAAAAAAATATCTTTGAAGATTTTGTGCAGTATATTTAAATTCAATAGAAGAAAATTTCTGACGCAATTAATACAGAGAGAGAATGATGACTTTGAACACATTTATCACATTTTTCCCAATGTACTTGTTTGTCAAACTTGTTCTAGATAAATCTTGTCTAGATATGTTAAAAATCCTTATTCATTAAATATTACTATCTTAATAATTTTCGTTTCTTTTGGATTGTTGTAAGATTTTTTCATGAGGAATACTTGCTCAGCCTGTACGCATATTTTCCTTTTTCATTCATTGTAGAGAGTTAGATGACCAAAACCAAATGTGCACCGAAGAAAAAAAGGAAAAAATCTTACTATGTAATTTGTTTAGAAAAAGGGGGGAAAAACAAAATCAAAAGCCCTAAAACAGAAGCCTTATAATTAAACATTTGCAGTTTTTAACTTTCCAGCAATGTACAGGGATCATTCTCTATTATACACATATTATTGTATCTAGAAATATCACTAAGTTGTGGACAAAAACTTCTGGCAGAAATCATGACTTAAATACTGAAATTCAGGAATACTAACTGTTTATAAAACTGGGAAAAAATTAAAAGAGAAAAATGTCTTTTTGCTATTTCCTATGCTGACAAATTGTCGTAGTTATATTCATGTTGAAGACAGGTTTTGGTCATCATAAATACTTGAAAAACTCTTCATGGTAACTTCCTGCATTTTCAAGACACAGTTTTCAATTATTTTGCAAATATCTGGATGACTAGGATAAATGTCTAATTCCTAGTTGTTAAAAATTATAATTCATTCTTTTTCTCTGATGATAATATGCTATTAATTTGCCATAAGTATATAAAACTTTTGAGAGCCAAACACTTATAATGGCAACTTAACTTATATTCTTTCCATATAAACATATATTATTCAATTATGTTTTCATTTGTCAAGTTCTTGTCAAATTTTTTATTGTTAATAGGTAACACATTTTATTATCATATCTGTTAAACAGTTATTTAAAACAGAAACTCAGTATAAACTCTTCATTTTTTTTCAGAGAATGATGAGTGTCATCAAAGAGATGAGATGTTCTGCAATTTAATAAATACCACCCCTTCTCTAATATTTTAGGGACCTATAGAATATTCTAAAAGAAACTGTCCTGCCCTATATTCCAAAGGAGACAAAATAATACCTAGATAATAGACAAAATTTTCCATTACTGTCTGAGACTTTGCAAAAAAATGAATAAGTGAAATAATGCATAATTACAGGTCCAAAGCTGTACGACATCCAAGGTCTCTAACTGCCTCAGACAATTCCAATTCCATTTCATTTTCAGGTTTCATCCCAGATTCTTGTGTATGTGATTTTACATGAATAGCAGTATCCCTGCAGTTAGCTTTTTCTTGGATGATACTTGAAAGCACTCTCATTCTAAAATATGACAGGAAAAATGGCATCAAAAATTAATGTCAAGTTTTACTCAGTGCTTATACAAAATATAGTCTCACTCCAGTTCTATTTAAAAGAATCAATAATAGATAATGTATCAGCAAATATAAAGATTTTTTTTTCATTTTTGTTTTCCTCTATGCAACTTAAATATTTAGCCCAAAAAGCTGATGTTGCTTTCTGCTCTTCTTCATTAATTTCAAATGGCTCTTACTCATATTTTACTCATGTTACCACTCTTAAAATATTCTGAACTCTTGATTTACAGAGTTGACTTGCAGCACCTTTATGTCAGTTAGTGAATGTGAGTTTCCATGGAACCAGAAATGGAAGATTCATAAACTCAAATGAACAGACAAAAGTCTGGATTCAGTTCAATTCACTACCCTATTACAGAAACATTGGCTGCTGCTCCCACAGTGCTGAATCCATCAACATCAGTGCTCAGTACAATCTATGTGTCTTAAGAAGAGTCGAGGTCAGTCTCTCAAAGGAACACAAGCACTTTTTGTCTTCCAAATGGCACATCTAGGAATGCTTGGACACCCAGTGAATGGTGTTTTGTAAGACTTAAAGGTCAAATTGGAGGTAACTAGAAAATGTAACTGACTTTTACTGTAGGCAGTGTTTGAATTGCTGGTTGAGCCTGAGGTGGGTTTTTGGATTGATTAGCAACCATTTCATCACACAAGACTTGGCTAACAGCATTTTCAAATCCAAGACACTAGCACAGGAATCTGGTCTATGAGGCCACTGCTCTGCATTGGTGAGGTCATGCCCAAATTCACAGAGATGATTTAGTGAAGGCTAAGGGTGTTGGTACTGCTGAAGAGAAGAGAAGAGAAGAGAAGAGAAGAGAAGAGAAGAGAAGAGAAGAGAAGAGAAGAGAAGAGAAGAGAAGAGAAGAGAAGAGAAGAGAAGAGAGAAAAGAAGGCTTGGAGGAGGGAGATCTCATTGATGTATTTTAATATCCAAATTATCTTTGCTAAGGGTCAGGATGATGACTCAGCAAGTGTCTAACAGATGACGCTAAACTGTGATGAGTGGCTGAATATGACTCCTGAAAAAGTCAGATGAATAAGAAAATTATGATATATTAGCTTTCACATATCTTCAGGAACTTTGCAGGTAAGATAACTTTGCCTTGATAATCACAGGGACCATATGTGGTATAGGAGTCCCAGCAAAGGCTCCTGTTCACTGAGAGTAAGTCCACATGGCTTAGGCAATGCTGATGCTGAAGGATTTGTTTATCTGTTAAAGAGTAATCTTTATTGCAAAGCTGGTGTTGTGCCATCATCTATCTGCTTAAACAACATGTGCATGTCCAAATGAAATTGAAAAGTATCTCAGAAATAAAAAATACACAGTTCAGGGTAGAAAATAAGAGTCGTTAATAGCACAACAATTCATGTATTAATGACTGGTTATTTGCAAAGCTGGAATGCGAAATCAATTTCAAAGAAATAAAACTCCTGATAGAGCTATAAACTGTAATTTTATGTTTAATAAACGCCTATAATCAAGGTAACAGAGGGATTTGACTTATGAGACATTCAGAACATAGGAAACTCTCCAAACAATATTTCTTCAACCCTAGGCACTAGTATCTAACAGAACATTAAAAATTTGAAATAAAAGACTATTGAAGTACCATGAATGATAACTACAGCTGAGAGTATCTTGGGATGCATTTAAAATTATTTAACTTGTAATCTTTTGTTTCCCACTGTTAGCTAATCGCTGACCTTCTCTCTGGTTAAATTATGCTTTTTACTTTTTCGTTAAGACTGTCTAGCTGTCTAGGCAACAAGATGCATTTAGATGAAACTAATATAGAAAAACATTCACTTCCAGCTATGATCAAAGTCAAATCCTGTTTCTGAGGAATATTAAATAGCACATTTCAGGATAAATTTAGAAAAACAAAGATCTGGAATCTATTTATTGCCAAGGTGAAAAGATGGTGAGCACACATCTCCTTATTGTAATTATCATCCTTTATTTCTGAGGGAACCAATTTATCAGCCTTTTCTGGTGTAACATAATTTGATTAATGAATTATGGAATAGCATAACTTTATTAAATATTTTTTGAGCAAAGAATTCCAATTGATGAAAATAATTTTCTAATGAAAAAAAAAACTAACCGCAATTTCCCAAAAGCAAGGAGTCAAACAAAAAAGTATTGTTTGTTTTTTTTGTTCTGTTCTTCATGTATCTATGCTTCCAACACATATAAAATAGCAAAAGATAAGAAAATATTTTAGAATACTAAGATGATCAGAACTCAAGATGTGGTATTCAAAACTATTTTTGACATTAGAACTTCAAAATCATCATGAAAAGTCCTCAAAATAACTTGCTCAGTTTAACATAGAAGGCAAAAATAGAAAAAAAAAAATTAACCCAATCTATCTCTGTGCCACAGCACTGAGCTACCCTTCAGTATGCCATAAATATGTACTTGTAAATCAATGTCAGCTAGTTGCACCATTAGCAGATATTTTTAATCTGGCTCACTGAGTTGGCTTACTGAAGCATATGACTAGAAATATTTTCATCAGATTTACTCCCATATGCCACTGATTTCTTCAATCTACAAGCATGTCACATAGTTTCTGGGTATGCTGATTTATCCCTCTTTGCTAAAATTTTATCTGTGTGTCTAGTGGCATTACATAAAAGTGAAAATGTTTCTTCTAGAAATGTTCATCCTGGCTTAATGTACTATAAAAATATACTAAATTATCACAACACTGCACTTCATGGATGTTACGAAAACTAATTAATTATAGAGTATTTTTATTTCTTGAAAGTGATTATTATTCTTACCTTCTCCTAGCTAAGGACTAGCTTACAAAATAGATAATTATTTCAGTTAAAACTCAAGGTAAAATCTCACTTGAAATTATAATAATTTGTGAGTTTTAATTAATAAATACTAATATAATTCGTATAAAATATAAGAATTAAGAAAGCAACCAAACTGGAAATGAAAGGGTTTAGTCTCCACCAGTATTTCTGTATTAGTATGCTAAGACTATAAAAATAATATATCCATGTTTTACATGAATTTAACAATATAAAGTATTTACACAAGAGAAATTAATAAATATTTACTTATCTGTGGTTCAGACAAGATAAAGGAGCAGAGCAATTAATGAACTTCTTTACTTAATAATACAGTGCATTTTTCAAAGGAAGGGGAATCACACTGTCACAGTAAAAGCCCTCTAGTTTATCTTCAGACAAGCAGATATACGGAATGAATAAATTCAGAATTGCAACAAGCAAGTTTCTAGAAATTTCTGCAATGATATTCAAGAACAATCTTTAAATTTGATAGTGACAAGTACCAACCTTCAGTAAACTTATGGCAGGGATTGTTAATATTAGAGCACAGAGGACAGGGACTATCTGAGTTCTGTCCTTATATGGATAATGCTCCTGTTTCAAATATATTTCCTGAAGAACTTTTGAGAATTGTCTAAGCATCACGTGTGTGAGGTTTTCAATAATAAGAAAGAACAATTATGCTCCCATGAAGAAATTAACATTTGTTTATGTATGTAAGTTTTAGACCTAAAGAAAAGCTGAGAAGAAGACAAATCAATGTAATGTTAGAGTTTTAACTACAATGAATAAGACATAGTTGAAAGTTTGTTAAGGAATAGGATTAGCTTCTGGCTTCACCCATCAATAAAAGTCTAGCAAACTGAGAAAAGAAGGGCAGACTCTTAGATGAGGTTTGTTCTTCCAAACACACATGAACTCTGCCAAGGGAAAGCTAATGTTTCAGGTACAGTTCCTTTGACTAAGCATGCATTTTGGGAGGGTGGGGATATAACTAACTAACTGACTGACTAACTAACTAACTAACTAAACAAATACATAAATAAATAAAAATAAAGTATCTTTTTTCTCAGCTTGCTACAGTCCATTGAATCAAATCCCTGAACAGCTGCCATGCATTCCCTTTAGGACCTTTCTAGGCTTGTTTGCTTGAAGAGCAGCAAAAGAAGTTCTCTCTTCTCATTACCAGTGGTCAATTGATTAAGCCACTTTCCTAGATTCAGGAGATATGAGTCAATTTTTGTTAATAGGAATCTACCCTGTGGCTTTGCCCGCTGAGACTTCACCCTTGATCCCGACTAGCTCAGATGTTAGGATGAAGCCTCTGGGATCCACCACATGGATGTGAATAAAAGATAAGAAAAGAGGCTCTTCCCCCCTGGGGAGAATCTGAGGTTTATTTCTTGTGGTCTTCCAGGAGCAAAAAGAGAGCGAGGTTAGGGGGCACAGGCCTTTTCTAGGGTCTGTAAGGGGGTGGGAAGAAATTGGATTTTGGCCAACTGGGCACGGCCAGAGGGGAGAGGGACCCAGCCACAGGACATTGCAGGGGTCACGGAATCTACCATTTCCGATACATCAGTGAGTTACAACATACCTGCATAAGAATGCAGAACACTATGGTTAAAAATCTATGCAAATGTGACTAGCTGCTGCCATCTCTCTGGTAGCAGCTCTGCATGCGGCTGTTTGTCCACAATAATCTAATTTATGGTAATGCCTTGAATGAGAGAGAAGCTATCACTTTCATAATAGTTACTGAGAATGTAATAATAAGTAGTTAGTAGGAATGTATATAAGGTGACATTTCACTTGTGGTACTAATAAAACCTAAATTTTATTTTTTTGAAAAAAAGAGGAAATAATATTGTCACACCTGCACTAATATGATACTGTGTCAAGCTGTAGCTGCTTAGGATGGTGGGATCCCTTGTTTCAGCATAAAAGAAAATCATCATCTTTAAAATGCAAAAATGTCTCTTAGATATTAAGGCATTATTTAAATCATTTTTGATAATACGGTACAGTTTTACACTCAGTTGTGTTTTAAAGGATGCAATTGACAGAAATTTAACTTGACGTATTAAGGAAATACCTTCTGCACAGCACTTCTATTGCAAACTCAGATCTATGAATATGAATTGCTTGATGTCAAATTTTAGGTTTTATTATGTTTCTCTCTTTTTCTCTGTTAAACCAAATCATACTTTTGGTGGGTTTGTTAATTTTTTAAAGAAAAATTAATGACAGATAAAGAAAGTAAATGAACAGATTTTTAAGCAGTCATATGATTTAGGTTTATCATTTCTTCTGATTCCAACACATGGAAAAACTGCTGTCAGCAAGTGCCAAGCTGCCTGACCATGGGCCTGACTAGCTGTTACATTTTTTGTCTGACATGGTAGGCTTCTCCTTGCATCAACTTCAGATGTCAGCAGCAATGAGGGGCCTTGCTTTTTCTGGAACCATAAAGTTGGAAAAGACCATCTGCTCAGCCTTCTGTTATCTGAACTCTTCCCTAGAAATAGTTTTCAAGAATATATTAAGAACAGAAAAGAAAGAGATAAAGTGTAAGATGCTGGTAAGATAATTTTAACCCTTTCCTTTCACTTCATGAGATATATATCTTGTTATAGATGCTGCAGCAATGAAAACCAAAAGTAAATTTGTGTAGCTCACAGCAATTTGGTTTATGGCATTGAATTATTTACCACTACAATTTTTACCTTATAATTAAATGTTTTCTGTAGTGCTTTAAATGTTATTGCCATGTATCCAATAGTTAAGATTCTTTTGATGTTCTGTTCAAATACAAAGTTTTGAAAGTGTGTATTCAGCAGTAACCTGTGCCAGAACAAGAAATCTACTAGAACACTCCCAAAATATCAGCAGATGAAATATATGTTATGAAGAATTTTATTTGAAATAAGGAATGAGTACGGATTTAATGAAAATTACTCTGTACAAAGCATTTTGTTTCCTTTCTAAAATAAAAAAAATCCACTCTGCAACTGCTTAAAATTAAGCTTATACAGTTTTTTCATTCACACTTTGTGGACTGTATGCTCTGTTACCAAATTCAGCAATGACAGCACAATATAGAAGTTATCTAGCAGTTTACAGAACACTGGGGTCCCAAGTATGCATGGTGCCAAATACGACGTTAATTTTGAAAGCCAGCAAATGAGAGCTCTATTTTATGAGAGTAACAATGAGTATAAAAGCAACTTTATTTTAATTTTCAGTGTTTGCACAGACAGAAATCTGATCGATATCTTATTTAAAAGGTTTCACATCAAGCAAAAATGAAGCCTGTAGGAACATTTTAATTGTCTTGAATGAACTGTAGATCAGGATTTCCCTTCATTTGCCACTCATTGCTTTGGAAGCATGAAATACCATAGGCTGTAGAGCTATTAGGTTTTCCAATATGATCTTACTGCAATGGTTTCTAACACTGAAATTTTTTTCCTCTTTTCTTTCTTATGAAAGCTATTATTGGAAAAAGAGAAAAAAGTGTAATTACATTTTCCATAGACTTAGTTTGAAATGAACTGTCACAACAATTCATCTTGTAAACATTATGCTCATGTGATAGAAGCTTTTAAAAAGTCATTCAGTAGCTCAGTGTTATATGGGGCATCTACTATTCTCCTTTGTTTTTCAAACTCAAACAAGACAGCTGGAAAGGTTTTCATGGTTTGTTTCATTAAGAAGACATGTGACTGGTAGTGTGCCAACAGTTTTATTCTTAGCTGATGAAAGAGTAATAGAAGCTATAATCAAGAAAAAAAACCCACATTGTATTCAGTGTTTGGCTTTTTAATATTATTTTAATACATCTTTGCAAAGCAAACCTTGTAAACTTTACTTAAATTACACAATTATTGATATTGTCATTTGAAAGTAATCCTTACTTACTCTCCCAACAAAAACAGTAAACTAATTTAGTGACTTGAAAAATGAAGACTTCTGGGTAATTTTAATTCTAGCACTAGCATTTTTCTGAAAAAGATTACCCACAGGAAACCCTCAATTATCTTCAGTATTGGAATTAATATGAAACCAGGCTTTCATTGAGAAAATACCAGATATTAATTTTAAAATCAGACTTTATTTTTAATTATCTAAATATTATATAATAATGAAACTCCTGATATTATTTCATTTTATTGCTATTAAAAATTCATAAAAAGCTGTTCAGAACACAAGAGTCTTCTTTCTAATTCTCTAGTCCCAGACTGAACAAACACCACCCAAACAAAATTTTCCCAGAATCTTTTGAAACCCAAACACTTGGACACCTTTGCATGTGTCCCTTCAGTAAGAGCAAATGGAAGTCAAATTCCTAACTATGCCACCTCTGGGATATATGCAGGATGAGGGATAACCATTTATTATTTCTTAAGGGTTCCTTTTTTTCCTTATGAGAGGTCAAGTCCACTGTGATCTTATTGGAAGCAAAACTCCTCTGTGGCCCTTGAAGTTTGATTCTATATTCTGGTTCTTCATTACATGCTTGGGAATGTGCAGTCTTACTGACAGTCAAGGGAGAAAACACCTGTCTCTGCTGACCTGTCTGGACCATTACTCCACTGACCCCACACGAAAGCAATATGAATATAAGTAAGGCTAATTAAAAGCACCTTATTTTACTTATGCAATTGCCTAAATTTTTCTACTTCTCTTAGGCTGGAATTCTTGATTTTTATAGTCAATATTCTCCTCCAGAGCTCAGCACAATTGATCTGTCCCATTCTGACATCTTCCTTCTTTTTTCTTCTCTGATTGGGGAAAAATAAATTAGATCTTTCAATGAAGAAGTTGTATTTCTACTGCTGTGTAAAGGTCTAGGTTTTTATGCTGGGAACCAGCATTCTGATGCACTATATCTTCAAGGAGCTATGAAATTCTCTTACCTTTCTGCAGTGGCTGTTACATACTCTACAGTGAAGAATGCATAATTTCCTGAATTTTACTTTTTACTTCAGGCTACACATTAAAATATGCAAAAAAAAACCCCAACCAAAACAAAACCCAGATGTTATATGTAAGGGCTTTTTCTTCTTTTTGACTTTAGACAGTCAGGTATAAGGGAAATCAAACACTCCTAAATGTAATAACTTGCACAAGAAAAATTCTCAACATGTTTCTCTCAAATAAATGCAAGGGATGCTCATTGTATGTATATCTTACTTCAGATACATCTATTGTCCACTTAATTTTGTAAAAATAGTCAAATAAGATATATAATAAAATAATGGAATACAGTGTGAATTTTGAATCACCAGAATGCATTTTCTAGAATAAATCTTAATTTTGATCTGTTCTTTATGCAATAATATTTGAAATAGATAGTTTCTGTTACTAACTACTTCAAACACCCAGAAATATTATGCAAGTGATGGTAGCTATAGGTATGGAGTTTGAAAGAACAAAAAGGTCAAAACAGGTCCATTTTTTTGTTTGGGAAAGCATCAAGTACATCTAATGTTGGGCAGGCAAAGATCTCCATTTGTTATTCAAACAGAGTGATTTCAGAGGCCATAATTAGCATGTTCCTTTTCTCGTATTTAAATACGCAGCAATCAAAATTAATGGAATTAAACAATTCTTCCTTGTTATATCATCATCTGTATCCATTTGATGAATATATATCCCTCTCAGATCCCCACAGCCTGCAGTTTTCTTTCAGTAAGTTACATGTTAAGGAAACATTTAAAAAACTGTTGTCAAAATTGTGAAGTGACACACAATTTCAGCATGTGAAAGAGAAAATAATCTATCTCTTGGAGGAATTGACTATCTCTACACATTTAGTAAACTTTTAATTAAAGACTAAGAATTATTATCTTCTCAAACAAAACAAGGAGTGCAGTGGGGTGTAACAATCATTTTATCAGTTTTAATTATGCCAATGCCTCACACTTATCTTTTCCTGGCACTGAAATATCATTCTTGAACTGTACAGATCAACAGAAATGGTATGCTTCTTTATATTGTTTCTGTTTCCTCGTTAATATGTATGTTCATATTTAAAAATGAATGAAAAATGTATGAAGTTTTCTCCTGGTCACTGGGATATTTGAAATGAAAAACTCGTGTTTAATTTCAGCGAAATGCATTATTCTGGTGTCATGAATTGCATAAAAATTATGGAGGTACCAATATTTTTTCCTAAAAGAATGTGCATAATTTTTCTTTAAATTCAAAATCCCAACAAGCTGTCTCCAAATGCTGTAAAATTTATTGTAATAGGTTGGTCCTAAGCTTTATTTTGACTTAAATGTGATTAAATTTTTAAAGAATTTTCAGTTTCACTGGAATAGTTTGAACTTGTGAAGTAAATATTTTGAGTCATGAAAACCCACTGCATTCCATCGCAGGCACATAAATAAAGCTAAACTAAATCAAATTACTAGATTTCAGCAATGCAAAGTCTGGCATGTCTGGCCTCCATCTCCAGAGACCTTCAGCTTTCTTTCTCCTTAGGGACATCATATTTGATAGAATGAACATAAAAATGGAATTTAATTATCATCTTGAACAAGGTTTACAAAAAGAAAAATTACTGTATTTATGAGTTTTTATGAGAGGGTGTCTTGCTCTCCCCAAAATGTGTAATAGCGACAGGAAGAAATTGTCTAGTTTGTGTATTTGTAGTTGTAAAATACAATATTTTTCTGTTCAGAGATGGCTGTACAGTGCTGGCAGTTAGCCCAGGACATGGTGGCTAATTTACCAGGGAACTGGAAAGCTTTTGGGGAGTGTTCAGATTAGCAGCCAATGAAAAGCAATGAAAATCTTCCCTTTTTAGAAGAGAAACTTTATATGAACAGAAGACAGTAAAAAAGGTAACTATTGCTTTAGGCAAGAACTGTGTGCTTCTCCAACCTTCTCTTCCATTTTGTTGTTTTAGGTTAGTAAATGAAAAAAAAATAAAGAAAACTTATAAAACCTACTTTCTTTCTGAAAAAAACAGATATTAATTATATAAGTCCACCTGACAGGTAAACCTACATGATTTATTACTTTAAATGTCAAGATTCAGATCAGAAAATTTCAAGGAAAAGAGGGAATAGAAACCTGTAAGATGTTGCACAGGAGAAATCACATCAACGGTATGTTTTCTGCATTCTGAATACAAACTTGCCACGCATATTCTACAATGTGAAATGGGCAAAATGATTATGAGGATCACAACTTTCTCCTGACATTACTATCATATTGTTTCCTGATGGATAATCTTTTAGATGTCTTTAATTTATCAGTGTCAGAAATGTGACTTAATTCTTCTGTTTCCACTAGTGGTATTATGTCTGATGTGTCACTGAGCCAGTGCTTTTAGTGATACCTCATGCAGAAACATCAGAATGAATAATGTAATCAATACCACTCCAGGTGAGCATTCACCCATAGAAAAAGTATTGGGTATTTACTTTGTGTTCAGTCTTCAGTTGTTTATTGACTTGCTTTAAAGTTTAGTAGGAAGTCAGTGACTTAGGGGATACATAAAATGCCCAGCTGTGATGGTGCACTTTTCCTATGCCTGTGGAAAGATTGAAAAAGAACGTGAGTATATGCAAGTTTTTGATTTTTAATTTTAAGAAGTAATATACCACAGAGTGAGGCATGCTGTGAAAGAAGTTCCATGAAAATTTGTTGCATTTATGAAAAAAAAGAATTGCTATTACATATTAAAACTAATTTCAGACAATTTAGCTACAATCTGATATTCATAATTGTATGGCTTTTAACAATCCCAGGATGTCTGAGATCAGAAAGAGTTTGAGACGTCCTTGGCAAGTCTGAAATAAGCCTAGAATGTTGCAGGGTACTTATTGTAACTCCTTCATGTCTAGATTAAAAAGTTGTAGATATTACGAAATAAGAAACAAGCTAGGAGTAAAATTATGACCAAAAAGTTGATGTTTTTTAATTTTATGTCATTGTTTTCAGTAGTATGCTATACAGTTTGGGAAATTGTATTCTTTAACCTTCCTCTTTAGACAGAGCATGTAATAAGAATGATGGAAAAGCATTCAAGAGGTGCACATTCTTGAGTTTTTCTGTGTTAGCATATTTAATATAATGTCAGATCATAGTTACAAACCTTTGCCTCTCCTCATTCCAAGGAAATTTAGGAAAATAAATATAAAATAATAAGAGAAGGTCATAAATCTAATTTGCCACTTGCAATGGTAGGGCAAAAGATTTTGGTTTTTGTTTTTGTTTTTGTTTTTTTTATCTGATCTGTGTCTGTAGACTCTGCGTAAATATTTCAACTTTTATGTAGTGACAATATAGGAATGGTAATTTTATAATTGTAGTCATCAGTAGCCCATATGACAGTAGTCACATTTTTCTACTTATGTCAGAGCACCATAGAAAACGACATGCTATTTTCCATGAAAAAATAATTTTGGGAATATCATAGAGGATTTTTTTAAAAAATTACATGTATATTTCTCCATATTAGATGTCTTCCTTCTTTTTCTTCATTGAAATAACCTTATGTACTATTTTCTTTTTTGAGTACTGTCTTATCGTTAAAAGTTCAACAGTCTGATTTGGTGGGACTGACAAGTTTTATGAGTCCAGAAAAAGTTTTGGATATTCGTTATCCAAATGATTGTTTCTATTTACTTTAACATCAATTGTCCAACCATAACCTGTGAATCCAGCACATAAAGTTCTCTCCACAGTGAGCATTACTTTCAGAAATCTTCTTCTTAAAAGCCTTCTGTTTGCGTTCCCCTGTGTGATTCCAGTAAGTCATAAACAACTAGTAAGGTTGATAAATTGGTTTAGCTATTTGTAACTAGTCTTTCCAGCAAAACCTTCTGCTTGGTCTTTTTAACATTAAGACATAACAGGCCTATTATAGTTTATTTATAGTTATTCAATTCTACGAAGTCTTTCAAAATCCAAAGGAAAACCTTTCCCTGTTCAGCAGTAAAAGAATACATGTCCCAAAGAGTTATAGTTTGAGACTGCATGCTGGTTCTGCTGCCTGTAGTATGAGATTTTTCTGCTGTCTCCTAAATGTACAGATATAGTGGGATATCATTTTTACAAAATGATAAAAGGATGAGATATTTCTAGGTTTTCTCCCATTAAAAGATTTCCGATAGCTAGGTAATTAGCTAATTGTATACAGTTTTTCAAAGTTCACCATATACAAAAGTCCATGGATTCATGGAATAAACAGAATAATCATGTAAGAACATTTAATGCCCATAGCAATAGCACCACTGCTTTCAGCATGCATGCAGGTACAGATAAAATGAGAGCCTTCAACTGTCTCATAGGTAAGGTACACTTTAGAGATTAAAATGAGAAAGTATTAACTTCATTAAAGTGCCATAAAAAATAATCACAACCACTGCTAATACATTTAAGTAAGCCTTTTGAGTTAGCAGACTTTTAAAAAAGTAATTCAGGGAGATCCTGCAGAGAGACCTCAAAAAATGACAGAGCTAGTCAATCACCAATCATATGAAGTTCACCAAGGGAAGTACCAGATTCTGCACCTGGGATGGGCCAGCCCTGGAGAGCTGAGATGCACTTGGGGGAATGGGTGGAAAGGGTCCTAGTCATGGATGAGCAGTGCCCTGGCAGCCAGGAGGGCCAGCCATGCCCTGGGGTATGCCAGGCACAGCATCACCAGCCAGGCAAGGGAGGGGATTGTCCCAGGGCATCCTCACCTCAAGTACTGTGTGCAGGTTTGAGTGCCACAACATAAGAAAAATCTAAAGATAGAGAGTGTTCAAAAAAGGGCAATAAAGATGGTTAAGTGCCTTGAAGGGAAAGCATATGAGGAGCAGCTGATGTCACTTGTTCTGTTCAGTCTGGAGCAGACAGAGGAATCCTCACTGCAGTCAACAGCTTCCTCATGAAGGGAAGAGAAGGGGTGGAAACTGATCTCTTCTCTCTGGTACCCAGTGTGCAGATCCAGGAGCTGGACTAGATGATCCTTTTGGTGACCTTTCCATCCAACTCAGCATACTCTGTGATTCTGTGAAATATAAGCAACAGGACAAATACAAAGAAAGCTACTCTGCTATATTCAAATTTATTTTACTTTTTTCATCTTGAAAAAGGTCACTCGTGGAATTATTACAATACCAAAACAAAAGGACACTTAAACACTGTACAAAACTACCAGTTTTCTCTGTTGTAAGGTGGAATTAATTTAATTTGATTTAGGTTGCAGATTGAAAAGTATCAGTTTGAAATCATAGAATTGATCCTGCGTTTTCCCTTATTGTTAAAATCATAAATGTGGAAGATATAATACCATTTATCTTGGAATAGAAACAACATTTAAATACCAATATCCTTTTCAAGAGCTGGGACAAATGCACACACATTTAAACATAAAGCAAAAGCCATTGTTTTTATAACATAACGAGAACAAGGCATACAATACTTGACATCCCAGATCCTCATGTATTTCCTTTTTCCACTTGTCAAGGAGTCAGTGAGAACCAATTAAGGCCAGTATTTCTTCAGGGTAAAAAAATAATTCTCTGCTCAATTACTCAAAAGTGATATAGCTCTCCTTTTCACTTGTCTTTCTGCTCTTCCTGTTTTATAATTCAAATTTCCTGATAACTCAGTCTCCTCTTCGTCTGATTTTTTTTTTTTTTAGCAAGGAAATGTGCCAAATTTTAATATTAATTATTTTTTTCTCTTAGAAGTCAAGTCAGTGCAGGTCTGAGGTTAAATTTTTGTATAACAGCATTATTCATCTTTTTTTTCTTCTTTTCTGTACCCAAACCCATTACTTTATTTCCCAGTTATTTTACCAATTCTTCTGCAATTTATTCTAATATTTACACATACAAATAGCAGCTTAAAATGTTACAGTGAGGATACTGTTGTAAAACAAGATAAGATGACCATGTATCTTTTTGTAAAACATCTGTCCCTTAGAGAGATTGTACATCTTGTGCTTTAAGGATAAAATTCTTATTTAATTCATTTGTCACAGTAAGGGAAAACTTCAATCAATCAAATCTTCACATGACAGCACTAAGGTTGTAACTGATGATTAAATCCAGATCTTTTTTTTTTATAGTATTCAAAGAAAAAGAGGGTTTCTTAATAAGAAAGGCAAGGTAAAATGTTTTTTGTTTGTTTTTGTTTTTCAGTTCCTTGGACAAAGCTCAGTAGCATATCTTTAAGAAAAAACATTTAAGTTAAATATTTCGCCAGTTAAAATGTGACATTAGTCTAAACTTCTGTATTTCCTACTTGCAACCTTAAAATAGTAAAACAGAATGAGAGAAAAAAAAAAACCCAAAACAGAAAATTGCAGTGGAGATGTACTTCTTTCCTGGAAATGTTGAGTGAGTACTGAAGGCAGAATGCATCTTTGTTTTTCATTAATTGTAGGTTTATTGGTCATAGCCAAGAATTCTTTTATGAAGGCTATAAGGCTTCATGAAAGCTATAAGCTGGCTCTCAGGAAAGCACATTCCAGTCTCACTAACTTAGGAACAGAGCAGGACTCTGTTCTGACAGCGATTATGTGGTGTGTTCTGAGCTGCTGCAGAGCTGAGGGTGAGCTTCACAGATGTGTGTGGAACAAAAGACAAGGCGGTTCTCTTGAGATTAAGCACAGGCCAGCATGACTTTCAAAAGAGAACTAAAGAGAAACACTCTTGCAAAAAAGAACCACCGAGCTGATATTACTTTCAGAACCTTTACTAAGATAATTTTTGATGGATAAAGAACATGAGATGGAGGTAAAAAATCTGGAAATTACTGAACAAATAACATTATTGCACACTCCTCTGGCATTTCTTCAAAACGAAATGTGAGCTGTCTTTACTGAAAACTATGACAAACACTATGCTCTGATCTCAAGAAATGGTGGTATCAATTGTTTTAGAACCTTTAATACTGGAAGATATTGAAATTCTTTTAAAATCTTATCAAAATTTCCTCAGAAAGAAAGAAAATAGAGCAAGAAAGAGATCCAAATTCTAAGAGAACTGTTGATAGAATCATCCCATATGTTCATATATTTGCCACATAAAGTTGAAATTTAAAATGAAAAAAAATAATCATAATTCTCACAATAGCTATCTGCCAGGGTTTGCATCCTTAATTCATGTTAAATTGGGCAAGGTGTAGCCATAATAATCATGAACATAATAATTATATCACTAAAATCTAGCTACTTTAATTTGTTAAAATTTTATTTTCAGGTCTTTAACCAATAAAAAGCAGCTTTAGCATTAGCTTTCTCTGGAAGATTTCACAAGCTGCATTTACTACACTCATACCGATTCCCTTATGTTACAGAATCTGTGTCAAAGAAATATTCTGTAAAAGTTTCACACCCTGGTTAAGTGGTCTTCCTCTGACAAAAGATTCCTTGTAGAAGTATCAAAGTGAAGTGCGCAGTTTATGTGAATATTTATGCTAAGTGACTTGCCCTAAAACTGGCAACTGTTATCATCTCAGACCCTTTTTAACAAGTACTTTGAAGTAAGGACAGTGAGTAATTAGAAAACCAAAGCAGAACAAACACAGGGAGAAAAGAACTGTAAGGGTACTATGAATTCATTTCACCTACAAAAATGATGCTGTGATTTGTTAAAAGTAGACACCAGTTGTCTGTAAGGATTCAGAAGATGATTTGGTTTAGGTTTTGATTTTCATTTTTTTAAATATAGTTTTTTCCTCTGTTTTATGAGGAAATTAATGAATTTAAAATAATGGAAAATAATTTTTCTCTGCTTTATTATTCTCTGTTTGCCACGTCTAGAAGTGCTAGCATTAACTCCTCAGCTTGCCCTAAAATGCTGATCCACTCTGTTTTTTATTATATAGAGAAAAATCCCCAAGCTTTCACTTAGTGTATATTTTGATTCATAACAGTAGTTGTGCTCTAACAATAAGTTACAATTTTTAGCAATATATATTCAAAATTTTATAGATATTTTTATTTCTTTCAGTAGGGAAGATAAAATGAGAATATGAAAATGTCTAGTTTAAATTAAAATGTAATGAATAGCACTGGTTTAGCTCCAATTATAAGGCTAGGTTCATCCTGCATAATTTCATTAATAGCCTGAGACAAGAATTTCTTATGAGATTCTCAATCACAGATTTATCTTTGCTTTGAAAGAAAGAGTATGTATGATGTTGAAGCCTCTCTGCACTTGTTTTCACAGGCAGAAGGAAACAAAATCCAGGCTATGTGAATAATTAGGAAAAAATAGGCAGCTTTAGTAGTGTTATTTTTACCTCAGTCCCACACAGTCTTTCACATTGATTTCTTACATTCTCAACCTGAAGCAGAAAAGACCATGCTCAAAAATCTCATCAGCCTGACAACGTGAAAGGGATTTTGTACAAACACAGTAAAAACACAAAAGAAAGGAAGAATTGTAGGGTGACAGCAGCCTCACAGAATGACAGGTCAAAGGAATTATGGTAAATTGGAAGCAATATAAGGACAAAATCTTTTTTTAACGGTACCAAAATTTGGTTTACTTGTAAATATATTTTATTTCCACATTGCTCTATCTCCTCTCATACTCTTGATAAGGAGTCCTTCTGATAGACCTTTATAAATTGAACCACATGGAGCTGCCATTTTCCTGTATGATCAGAGAATCATAGAAGGGTTTGACCTGGAAGGCACATTTAAAGGTAATTTAGTCCAAGCTCCCTGCAATAAACAGGGGCATCTTCAACTAGATCAGGTTGCTCAGAGCACTGTTCAATCAGACCTTGAATGTTTTTAGACATGAAGTATCTACTACCTCTTTGGGCAACCTGTTTCAGGGTTTTACACAACTTGTTTTTTCATGATCATTTCCTGGTGTAGAACTGTGGAACTATGTGTTTTCAGACTGGTTTTTAGAAAAATATTAGCTTCTCAGCTTGAATCCAACAGGTCAAAACTCAAAATAAAGGGAACACAAGATAAAGGGAAACATGCAGTACCACTTGTTAGATCAAATACAGAGGTCCCTTTATTTCCATTCTCAATAATTAGGCAATATTGGGACACAGTCATCTCATCCTGTTAGTCAGACAGTTCAAATAAAGCAAATTAATCTCACTGTCCAAGTGCTAATTGGGGGTACTGGTTTTGGAGAACATCTAGACAACTTACCTATAAATCCATAAACTGTAGAAGTGTTAAATTATACAAAATGGAGTCAAGCTCTGATGAAGTATTTTAAAGTGTTTTCAAAAAAGAAGTCAAACTTTGGAGTAATATATTATCAGGATCTTATCCTGCAACACCATCTTTCCACAAAATGGATATTACTCATAAAATAACAAACTTTAAAATAAATTTAATACTGTGTTGATTACCCACAAATGAATGCTTGCAAGTGACTCAGAGCATAGATCTTACATATATCAGTAGTATGTCAAAAAATTATGCAAATATTCTTTTCTCAGTAATTCCCTTTTACTTTTTTTTTGTAGATTTTAGTGAAATAAATTTTAGATAAAATTTCATTTTTCCTGCC
This sequence comes from Sturnus vulgaris, assembly GCF_052056855.1. Classification (NCBI taxonomy): domain Eukaryota; kingdom Metazoa; phylum Chordata; class Aves; order Passeriformes; family Sturnidae; genus Sturnus; species Sturnus vulgaris. Next base: position 76,465,096 of record NC_142244.1, read on the forward strand.
AATTCATAAGGCTAGTCATCAACATAATTAGCTGATTAATTATTGTTTTCTTTGTGAAAGAAGTCACCTTTTGAGATGAGTTTGCTCAAACATGGAACACTGTATATTTGACATACACTTTTGTTCCCTGCTGGTGGAGTGCCAAGGAATCTATTTTGATCTTGTTTCACCAGCCTACTTTAATAACTATAAAAATCACTCAAAGGGTCAACCAATGCCTAGTTGACATAGGGCAAATGTCTTTCAACTTATATAGAGAATTCCCGCTGAAACACTACAAATAATATGGTCTTGTCTTCCTTGTGTTGCTGTAATATTTATGATTATCAGGCTTTCAAGTAAATCAGAAAAAGCTTTTTTTTTTTTTTTTTTTTTAACATCAAACTTTGAAATATAAAGAGCTTGTTTGCTCTTTTTGGAAACTAAACCTCTTGAAATACTTACCAGAAAGTGTTTCCTCACAGTCATAGGTGATAGATCTTAATTAACCTTTCTGGTGGCCTTGCATTGTAGTTAATTAAACCTGTACAAACCACACTAGCTTAATTCTGAATTGCAAACTTACAGTGATCAAAATGGTGAGTATAATTCCCTTTTGGAACTTTCAAGTGACCTTCCAATTTAACATTATAAAGCTTTTATTTAGAATACACACTTTTAAAGAAACAGTACCTTCATATTAGATTTTTCTTGGTGAATTCAGGCAGCCATTACTTCTAAAGAAAGTTGATGGCAGCTACTGCTCCTATATTGTGACATTTACCTTGAAAAAATTATGTACAATACATATATACATATATGCACATTCATACACATAAATAAAGACATAAGAATAGTTTTTAAACAGTTTCCCAGATGGGAATAAAAATTTTACTCACCACCTATACCATTACAATTAGAGGTAAAATGGAACATTTAAATCTTTATAGCAAATAAATGAATAAACAATAAATTGAATAACAAAGCATGCCAAACCTGTATTTGAGACTATGTGAACAGGAGCATGTATAAGAGCCAGTAAAATTTCAAGACCAAGGCAGCAGATCCAGCTGAAGTTCAGGAACTGTAGTATGCTGATTTGCATCCAATTCCTCAGTGCTCACATTTTCTTTCTCTACATGGTGTAAACATGGCACCCCCAGGGAATTTGGGAGTCACTCACTTAGCCTTCTATGTACTTAAATGCTCATGTTCCCCTACTTGCCCTCCCCTTGCTCCGTTCATTTAACACTGTGAAAACCTATTTTGTTGTAAGTAAAAGTAGAATTTTTAGGAGGACATTTATGTATGGAAGCACAATGTTCACGCCTGAATAGCTCATCTTCATTGAAAAGTGTCAGCAAGCTATATGAAAAGACAGGAACAGAAGAGTTGTGAAATATCTGCATTTTTATTTATTTTATTCAAATTAAACATTTGAAATGCACACAAGCTTTAGTTTACAATTTAACAAAGAAGATGTAGAGTAACTCCCTTATTGTTTTTATCTTCTCATGGCTATCTTCCTGCTCCAAATCTTAAAGCAAAATATCTTACAAGTAATACTATTTTTTTCACTTAAATTCTCAGCAGTTTCCATTTGTTGAAATGATGCTGATGTGTCTTGTTTGCCCAAACGAAAAAATTTAGACTTCAGTTATAATTTAAGTAAAGTCTTAGTATTTCAGCATAAATTCTATATTTAATTTAATAAAGACAATTTAATAAAATGACCAGAGTTGCAATACTGAAGATGGATTACAATGATGTAGAATTATACATAGATACAGTTAGGTCATGATTGTGTTATTTCCATGTCAAATTCTTCACTTAATCTCCAGGTCAAGGTGCTTTCAATAAAAATATTAACAGGACCAAACTAAACTGGTAAAATACATATTTTCAAAATTTATATTTAATTTTCATCAATTTTGAAGTTCTTGTTATTAGGTAATCTTATTTCACTTGTCAATCAAATACACACCTTCTCACACACACACACACAAAAATAAAAAAAAAGAAAAAAAAACCAAAAAACCCAATTAAAAAAAATTAAAAACAAAACTAAACTAAACAAAAACAAACAAACAAACAAACAAAAAATCCAAAGCAGAACAAACAGAAACAAGCAAACGTGAATATCCAAAACAAAGCACCAAAAACCCCCCAACACAATTATTTTATATCCAATGTCTTATGAGTCTTTGAGCAATTGCCACATAAGGATTTACATGATTTGAATTTATGCATGTGTTACATCTATATTGATACTCTGGTCTAACGTCAGGACCAGTCACAAATTCTCTCCTCAACAATAACTTGTAGATTGCTTATAACAGTAATTTTATTAAGAAATAAAGTATCCTACACTGCTGGAAGCTAAATAAAAGCCTGGGTGTTTTTTATTAATATATATTATCCATAATAAGAGCTTGGAGAGTAATAGATCAGTTACTTACTAGTAGGCTAGTCTAGAGTGGACTGGATTATGTACAATTGACAATATAAGAGCAAAGTCTTCCAAATATATTTTCAGCCTTACTGATAAGAATGACTCAGTTTCATGAGATCTCATAGGAAAGTCCAGGTCTGTTCCTTGCACAGCATAATAGATTTAGATTAAATTTACCTCAAACTCTGCAAACTGTAGTGTTCACACATTTCAAGATGTTCACACCTCAATTAATGAGAAAAGCTTTTCTTAATCAGCATTAGGAAATTGTAGGTTTTGGTATTTTGTATTCAGACTTCCGTAGAAGAATGTTCTATAAAAGATCCAGCAAGATGGAAGCATTTTCTTTATCTCCTGTAGCATCTGCATGGGATTATACTGTAGGAAGAAACCTAAAGTGCTTCTTTGGATTCCGATGTAGTAGAATGAGATTCTACATCCTTATATCTGTCATATAGACCAAGGTTTTCCTTCATCTCTCTTTCATTTCTCTGCTACAGGGATGCAAAATAATTATGTAGTCTTTCAGGCTACATTTACATTTACCTTCTGGACATTCTGCAGTGATCTGGAGGGATTGGACCCTCAGCTAGCCCATGTTGGTCACCAGGAAATGCACTGAGTTTGCAATCATGGAAGGCAGGACAAAGAACAGCGGATCGAGAAGAGAGCCTTCAGCTTGCTAAAAGTGCTTAGTTTTATTAAATGTTCATTCCAAGGACAAATCCTGGAATTGTTGTGCCAAGAACTCTCAGTAACTTTGGTATCAAGATTTATTGCTCTGCTGACAAAATATAGAAATAGCTATGAACAAGCTATATTGAGGAAGAAATGTAGGCAAATAGAATGCGAAGAAAAGTCTTCCATCTGAAAACACCCTCAGATTTAGTGATCACAGCATCTAATCTGATCTGTTCAGAAGAAAATTACTTCTTTTCACCCAACTTCTCAATGAGAAAGACAGCATTATCCAATGTTTCTTTCTTGCCCTGAGCAGAAGGACTGTGCATCTGTCTTCTTTCACCTCCAGCTCATAAAAAGGATGGGATGGACAGCTTCTATATTTGTTATGCATTAATTTACTTCAATAGAACAAGAGTTCAGGCGACCTCATTTCTCCTTTGATTAACTTATAAGTTTGGCATTTTTCTTATGACATTTTTAATCTATGTGGTTTGTTCATTTGTGACTATAAATAAGATATCTTAAAATAATACTTCTTGACTTTCAGCATAGCCATTAAGTACCCACTACAGACACTGAGAAACTCAATAAAAATTTGCATTGCTATTTTTAGGGCATTAACCTGCTAATAAATTAATTGATAAAAGAACAGGAACATAATTTCTTTAGATACATATGTTTTCAATATGAGATTTCCCTCATAGGCCAGTGAATGAACTATATTTTGTTTCTTTTCTGCTTATAATATTATTCTTATATTTTTTAAACTAGAATCCAATTAATTTTTACATTAATTTCTAGAGTTATCTAAATAATTTTATTAAAATAGTGATTTGGCTATTTGAATCCTCAAACACATCAGTACTTTTAGATATTCGAGCTATTTTAAAATCTTAGTGATAAGAAGCAATCATATAGCTCCCACTTTCAAATCCATGTTTAGCAATTTAAACAATGGGGCTTTTGTGGGAAGCCTTTTTATTTTCTGTTTTGGTCAAATGACAGTCTTGTAATACAACTACCCTGATGCTAATTGCGAACTTTCCAAACACTTAATTTTGGTTTCCCCCCTTAAGACATTTATAAATTGCAAACATTACATATTGAAAAAAGTATTCTACTGTTATCAATGACATCTTGGTAGAGAACAAAAACCTGTTTAATAGTGTATAGAGATAAAAAAAAAAAAAAAAAAAAAAAAAGAAACCCCAGAGAAAAGTCAGGAATTGCATCTTGAAAATGTAGTAAAAAGAATTGTTTTCTAGTTTATACATGTCAAAAGAATATAATGTTGCACTAAGGTCTATCACAGAAATTCTGTTTTCTACCTCTCTATATTCAATATCATTACATGCAAGAAAATACCAGGCATAAGATATTGATTTGTTTTATGTGTGATAATTTTAATTCTTTACTATAAGATTGCATGGGATGTTTTTGATACAGCATAAAAGATAAAGCAGTAGTTGCCAAAAATTTAAATTGTATAAGTCTGCAACACCTCAAATGTCTTTTGTAAGACCCATTAAATATAGCCTTTCCTTGAGGCTTAAACATATGCTAGGTTTCGTTGTGTGCTGGCCAGAAATAATGTTTTATTGACTAGTTAGAAAAGCCACTGATGAAATCACACGAGTTATGAAGCATTATGAAGCATTGTGTGGAGCCTTTGAACATTAGTGACACTGAAAGAGCATAAATAAATAAATAAAATCAGACAGAAAATAAAATAAATCTGGCAAGAGGAAATAACATTGTTCCAAAAATCAACCATCACAACAAAGAAAGACAAGTCTTGGAAACAAATCAAAACTGACATAGGAAAATGAGAAACACAAATACATGGAATGAAACATTCATAAGTTTGTTTGAACACACTAGGGAGTCCTGTGAGGTTTATAATTCACTTCAGTGAGGGTAGAATTAAAATTAGAGACAGGCTTTTAGATGTACTAAGACATTTCATTTGCTAGCTGCCAGAATTTAACCGCCATACTAATATTAAATGCAACTGCCCTCCTTTCCTGTCTGAGCTGCCTTAGAAGCAACATCTTTCCTGCTTTAGACATCTGAGATCAGTAGACAATTATGAGCTTAGTTACCAGAAATGTTGCCTAAGTTTATTTTACAGTCTTTTCGTTTAAAAAAAAAAAAGAAAATCGAACCAAATAAAAAACCCAAACAAACAAAACTAAAACAAAACCAAACAAACAAAAAAAACCAAAACAAAACAAAAAAACCAAAAAAACCAAAACAAACCAAACAAAAAGAAACAAACAAAGCAGTAATAGGACATCCCAGAGACAGTTAACTCTGAACTTTCACATCTCAGAAATATGTGGTCTAATTAAAGGTGACACACTGGGCATCTCCAGCCTTCCACCCTTAAGATTTCTCTCAAGAGATGTGTAGACACAGCAGTGTAGCTGAGTCTTTTCAAAATTATTACATTTGGGAGTGAGAGAGTGAAGCTGACCCTGAAAGAATGGGGAAAAGACATGTTGATTTAGTGCTGATTCTTTTTTGCCTACTCCTACTTGAAATAGTTATCAAATATTTAACAGACAATAAATTAGGTTTGTTTTGCCCAAATTGATTTTTTTTCCCAAGACAATAATTAGTAGCAATCTCCTTGTTTTTACTTCCACCTTTGCTTTGCCATTTCTATTCTTACTATTTTCTACCCCAATCCTTCTGAAGGATGAGAGTGAGCAGGTGGCTGAGTAGAAGCTCAGACTTTCATCAAGACTAAAACATCATAAACAAGTAAATACAAAACATCATTGTTATTTTTCATGGATATATTCATTGAAAAGCAGGAAAAATATATTTAATACATATATAATCTATTTTTATCTTCTCCCTTATTAACAGATTATCTCTGAGTTTATCCAGTTCATTAACAGATGGTGGCAGAGTGATGACATTTAATTTTGCTACTTTTCCTCACCTTTATAGTATTTTCTTCAATTTAACATACCTTTTTTTTAATAAATTTAGTTGAAATTAAATATTTATAAAACAAATTAGGTGATTTTAGACGTGGAAAAACAATTAGTTTCTCTGGAGCTAATGTTGTTTTGCAATGATTGCAAAAAAGTTAAGCAAATAAGTTCTCTTAACCCATCCAAAAACCCCTAGTAAACTTCACATTTTTATCCACTATCTATATGCCTAACACTTAGTCAATTATTTTTTCTAAAAGATTTCAGAATTTATCAGAACTAACTTGTTAAACATTTGAAATTTAGTAAATAATAGGAATGCCATGTGTTGATTGATATACTATACACAAAATTAATTTGGTTTTCCTGTTGAGCAACATTGTCCTTTATTAGCAGTGTGCAGTCAGAGCAAAAAAAACTTCCACAGTTACATGTTCAAAGTGTAAAATACTGTAAATTATTTTAATTTCAGCTCTTTTGTTTCACATTGGAGCAGAAAAATGAAAAGCTAGTGACTACAGTAAACAATTTTGGCTTGAATTAATAGATGAGTTTCTCAATATGTACAAAATGTAAATTTGAGGGGAATTGCTAAAATATGCTAGAGTTTTCTAATCTTGATACTGTCTCCAGGGGAGGAAATATTCTAAATGTCCTTGCATATATCATAGTCTAATGAATATTCAGTATACCTCCACGGTCTAAAGACTGAACAAAGTCTCAGTTATGTTGTAAAGAGAAAATCAGTAATCCAGAGAGACTTTCTTCCTAAAATTTGATTTTATGTTGTCTTTTCACTTAGACAACACAGCGAAATTTTTAAATGATCTCTTATATTAAAGGTATTTGTATATAAATACATGCATCTAGATAAGCATTATAGTTTTTAAGATGCTGTCTGTGAAGGTGAAATGTAACATACAGGATTTCCAAGAGGGGGGAAAATCATACTGAAGAGCATAAAGTTTTATATGCATACAAATTCCAATATATGGCATCTTCGGACAAAGATATGGAGGGGAAGCCAGATAAACTATGCACTCCCCTACTATAGAGCTTTGCTTAGGATCATATGAAGATAAACCTAAGGTGGATTTACAGTTATTGGAGTCAGGTTTGCTCCCATCTGTCCAGTTCCACAGGCAGAGAATCTTGATATTCTCTGAATGTCCATGTCAGCATATCTGATATGATATACCCAGGGTCCTGTAAATAACTTCACAAGAAGAAAACTGTTCACTTCTCCATTTAAAAACATTACATTTCCTAAAACACAGTTTCTTTCCAAAATAATCAATGGTCAAGTGGGACACTATGGAATCCTCTGAGCTTCTATTTTTCTTATTTTTCTACATGCCTTTTGAACTTTCCAAAGACAGATGTCTTGTCCACAAGATCTACCATAACTCATATGTACAGACCAGAGAAGAAGATATGAAAATTTCCTGAAAAACTTTTGCTTTCTTGGGTATGTTGGGGCAAACAGAAGCCTTTTAGCTGACATTTCTTTTTGTGCAGTACATTTTTTTTTATGTATTATGCTTCTAACCTGAAACAGAAAAAAATTATACAATATGGCTATGATGACCAGCCATAATGCAAACCCAAATATACATTTGGAATTAATTAAAAATTAATTAAATCAATTAAAAATTGACTTATACTGAATATATAACTTAATCCTCAGAACCTAATTTGTCTAGCTGTAATGTAGATGACTTTTGGTAATGCTTCCATTAGGCTTATTTTCAAAAGCTACATAGCAAGGGAAATGTATGAAACTGGAGTGAGTACTATACTCCTAAACTGCTCAGCTTCTCAAATTCTGCCACATAATTTCTTCTCTTTCATATTATCTATTCTTTAGGCGCTTATTTTATTCTGTGAACTTTGCTTCACCTTTTCCTTGATCACTGTAGCAATGAAAAATTGTTTTCCTCTGACACTAGAAAAGGACTAGGGTTTGGATATAGATGAGAAGAAAGTTCTAACGAACATTTGCTGAGAGCTCTGTCCTCTTTGAAGAAGGTGGCTTAATTTCTTCACTGTGCTGGATTCCTTCCTACCAGGTGAAAGCAAGCTGTGTCTTGCTACATTCCTACAGCTTTGTCCATGGTGCCATCCTTTGCTTCCCATCCATGCTGCTGCTGAAGTACATCCAGGACAGCTGCTGGCTTACTAATTTGTCATCAACCACCACTGCCCATTTGTTCTTTCAGAGGCCATACCACACTACTCTAAAGGAGATTGATTTGTGTTCCAGGTGTTTAACCCTTGAGACCATGCCTCAGTGCTCCTTCTACACCTACAGCTCTCATCTCCCAGCATTTCATGATCACTCCTTCCTCTCTTTGCAGTTTGTGCTCAGTGAGAGGCTGGAGCTATTGATGTCTCAGGTCATTTTGGAGAGTGTGTGAGGGGCAAGGGTCAGGTAGGGCCTTTCTCTGATGAGGAAGTGCCCTGCTTCACACCCCCATCCCTAGAGCCTGTATCCCAGCCTGGGAGTGGCTGCCAGTTCCTGCCACACCTGAGGCAAAGCTCCACACCTGCCCCAGGAGCCCCTAACCCAGCTCCTCAGTGGTCAAATGACCAGAAATCCCACCTGGGGGAAGGGCCCAGGAAAGCCCAGCAGTATTTAAAGCTGAGCATGAGGTGAGCACATACTTTAACCCTTTCCCCTCTGGGGATTTCTATCAGCTGAATGTTGCTGGAACCCAGGATTTGGTAGCTATATGTGTGCTTTGCTGTATCTTTTCTGTCTCTTTCTTCTTTGAATTACTTGGAATTTTTGAGTAACTTAAAATCAAATGGAATTAAAGTTTGCTAAGTTAATGCTTTGAGGAGTGTTTTATGTTGAGTGAATTTGCCAAAGTTCTCTGATTTTCTAAAGTTGCTAGTAAAGCCTTTTTTGTTATTTTGACCTCTTGAGAATATCTTGTTGGTGTTTTTCCTGTTCCTCTTACTCAGAGTATGTAAACAACCATATGCCCTGTTAGAAGTCTCATCAAGTGAACTTTTTGGGGCCTTACATGCTCCTTCTCAGATTGTTTAATGTCAGCAGGGTGAAGGAGCAGAGGCTGAGGTATCATTGCAGCTACTCAGGCCCCATGGAAGGGGATAGACTCCCCCAGCCACATGCCTTGGACATAGACCTATTGGCCTTCTCCTCTCCTTGCTCTGCTTTAGTAACTGTGATTGAGCTGCCTATACCTGGGGAGGCAATAAAAAAATCCTGATTGCTATTAGAGGAGGAAGAGGACTATGCATCCCCACCCAAAACCTCTGGCTCTCAGTGGGAACTCTTCAATTATTTAGGTTTTTTTCCAGATTACCCTTCTCTTCCTCCAGTTTCTGTACTTTTTCCATTAAAAAACAGTACAAAAATGAACAAGTCCACAACAATGCCTCCTATTAGGGAACCAGGGAGTTTTATTTCTTATCCTATTCTTACTTTAAATATTTTGCCAAGTCTCATCCCATGCACTCACGTTTTAGGATCTGGGATTTAACAACAAACCTGAGCAATGCCTGCCAAAAGGGCATTTCTTGCTGCACCAAATCCTTCTTCAGGGCAATGCCCTGCTGCAGTTTCAAATCCCTCTCCCTAACACATAACTGAACTCATAGTACAGTTAACTTTGGTCTGAGAACTTGGTATCCCATTGCTGATGGCAAAATTCACTACTGATTTAAAAGAAATCTTTTGACTAAGACAGAAATGACACAGGCTGAGAGTCAGGTTGGGTGAGTCAGCACTGGTAATTCCATCCATACAGTGCTGGTTGTTAGGCTGTGAGATTTTCTCACATTTCTCTGGGGTACCAGGATTGCCTACACTGCAATGCTGTTGATCAGCTTTCAGGTCTGTGTTCTTACTACTATTAGTTTTGTTAGGTAAAAGTGGAAATGGGTTTCCTATACTTGATTTTTGTAGCCTATTAGATAACTCTTTCACCTGAGATTTAAATCCCAAACAGTATTTAGTTCAAAAGAATTGGGGTTAAACCATCTGTAACTAGAGAGCTACAAAGCATTATTTTCCCCTGAGAATAATTTAGATTCTTATTTGCTGGATTTTAAAGTGCTTCCCTTATAACCCTCTGGCTGACTGCAGCTTTTGAAACAAACTAGGAAAAAAAAGCTCTTTATGCCTAACTTTTGCTACACCTATGAGAGGTATCATCTATTTAATGATACTAACTGAACTACAAGATTTTAAAAATCATGGTGAAAACCGTATTGTTCCAGCTTGCACATTCCTACTGCCGAAATATTATCCAACTTTTCAGATGTCAGATGTATCAGTTAATAATTTTTTTTTTAATATATATATAAAGATAGAATCAGAAATGGTCAATGAAATGAGGAAATCAATGCCAGAATTAAAAGAACAGAAACTAGGTAGAAACAAAGTGGAAACAAAATAAAAACAAAGTGATAATTATATAATATTAATTAAAAAATAACTATGAATATATCTGGGTTTGATGAACAGCCAGATTGTTACTATAAATATATTTCAATAATAAATATTTAAATATTTTATATATTATATTGATTTATATGCAAAATATGCTAACATAAATATTCAAGACTGTCCTTTAAACTAGATTTATAATTTTCAGCTATTGAGGAAGAAATTACTATTTCTTCAGTTATTAAGCTGCAGTCAGCTTAAGAGAGAAATCAAGAATATCTCTTACAAGTATGTCACTGTAAACATTACAATCAACTGAATACTGTTCTAACATATTTCTAAAAGTGCTAAACTATAACACAGGAAACATATTTATTTATTTATAAAACACATAAAAGTTTTTCTGTTCTGATCAAGTAATGAGATCTTGTAAAATAAATTTAATGTAATAAATATTTTCTAAATATTATCAATCAAGTATATCCTAGTAACACAGAGATTTAAAAATCCCTTACACTTAGTAGTCTCAAAGGTAAATTTTTTGTTCACTTCTACAAGCGTATGCTTTACCTACTTTTCCATAGATTATTTTTGGAATAATGTTTAACTTACTTAATAAAAGCAGTATTATGATATGGGTAACACATTGCTTCAAAAGGATTAGATTAGGAATAAAATGTAGTAAACTGGGATCACATGACTAACAGCTGAAGTTCCTAGAGAATTAATTTCATTTTTTCTAAATCTGTTTCCTTATTTCAAAGATGTTAATAATCATTTTAGTCATACTTGAAAAGCAAGCAAAATGTTATAAAAAATAAAAATATGCACAATCTAGTATATATGAAAGTAATGGGTTTTATAATATTTAAAAACCAAACTGTTAGCAATAGATAAAAATATACATAATTTATTGCGTATGGCAGTATGATATTGCCATCATCATCCAGAGCAAGAGTAACAAATCAGACAGCTCCCTTCCTTAGCTGGAAATTGAGCTACATGTTTCACTGATTAAAAATTATGTTGAATATACTAGAAAATTGAATGTGCTCTGTGATATTCCTTATTATTTGATTGTGCTTCATTGTGCAGTTGTAATGAAGTTTAATTATTACAATAATTCAATTGCTGGTAAACTCTTAGGTGACAGCAGGTCAGCTAGAAGGAACTGGAAATTTCCAATTCAGCAATTGCATAGTTAAATCAAGATTAAAAGAGAAACAAAGAGGGACTGATGGAATAATTGGTAAATTGAAGCTTCAAAAATTACATACTGAATAAATTTATTTCCTGGAAGAAATTAGCATATTCTTACACATATAATACTTTGCCTATATAGGCATCGCATTTTAAATTTTTTGCTTAAGATCAATATCTGTCTTATTTTTGCCCTGGGTTTTGTTTTACCCTGGATGCTGTTTGGAAACTTGTGAAAAGTGCCTACACTGCATTGAACCAATTACAGAATTGCCCCAGATGGTGAGAAAAATTTTGCTGTTTCACAGATGAGAATTAATGTAGGATGTTAATGGCTACAGAGAAACTAACTCGATTTATAATCCCTAATTAAATCTCCCTCTGTAGTAGTTAATTAAGAGCAATGCAATTATTCTCATTCTAACTTATATATATCACTTAAAGAATAAATAAAACAAGTATTTTAAAAACTGTACTTGGAATATACTTCTGGATTCTCAAGTGTGAACTTAAAGTAAGTGAAAGATATGTCCTCTTTTAGGGAAGGGAAACTTCCAAAGGATTGGTGGAACAGCCACCTTTACTTTTTATCTAAGCATGTCCTGCCCTAAACCAGGACAGCATCATTCAGGTTGCATCATTCTTGTAATATATTAAAAAAACCTAATAAACTGTAGATTGGGAAATACAAGAAAAGGAAAACTAGCATGCTTTGAAATCTCAACCATTACAGTAAAACGGATGTAATAGTAGCTCTATCTTTTGTTGTACCTATGAATAATACAGTTTTAAGGAAAGAACTTAGATGAATTTTATGTTGTCCTGAAAATACTTGGTGAATTTCAAGGTGTATAGGAGTATACCTATCAATAATTCTGCATGATATTCAGTTTTTATATATGAAATTCTGAAGCACAGATGCATTGTTGGGCCCATCCATTCTATTATAATTTTGCAGATATTTACATAACAAACAGGCAAAGAAGAGTTTACAAATATTATTTTAAAATAAAGTTTTCAGTAAAAAGTCCAAAAGTTTCCCAGGAAACGTGCATAACTTTGGGAGCTGAATAACAGCAGCTTTTGATCTGGACTGCATTATTATTTTGGGTATTTGTAGTGAATGCTGAATATTGTTGTTGAAGGTTAGGGCAAAGCCATTCTCTTAAATTCAGACTATTGTGTCCCTTTATACATCTACAGAAAAGGAAAGTAGTCATTGATGAATTGTACATTTGACTTAAATACCTGCCCTTTTAATATCATCTCTTCCTTATCACTTCAGCTCAGACTATCACTCTGGCATCTGGAAAACAGGCTAATCTAATGATTTATGTTAAATCCTTGTATGACACTGTTGATGATAAAATGAAATGGTAGACAAGTTTCATGATGCATTGACAACTTTTCCCTCGTGGCTTATTATGTATTTTACTTATTTTTCTTCAAATCGCAGAAAACATATTTGTAATGAAATATTTCTTTGCCACCTAATTATTAGTGCAGGTTTATTTGGTCTTTTTTTAATTTTAGTTTTGTATGACTTCACATAAGATATAGTTTTATTCCAATTAATAAAACCATGAAATCATTAAAAAAGCACACTATATAATTAATATAATTAGAACAACATCCTTGATCAAAAATTAAGTCAGATGAGACTGGATTAAACACAACAAACATTTAAAAAAGATAGATCATGTCCAGTTAAACTACTATATTTTTAGACAGGATAATTGATTTTTTTCACAGTAGTAAAATATACTTGATCTAATCTTCCTAGAAATCAATAAAGACCTTGGTACACTGCCACACTACAAGGAAAGCTAGGGAAAGTAGGGATTTTTAAAACAAAAAAAGGAATTGCTCAAAGGGAAAGATACAGTTGATAATGACGAAAGGGGATGACTAGATTATTTGCTCAGGTAGAGGTTCCTCAACAGCTGTATTTAATATTTTCACCAATGATTTTTAGCAAAATAAGGGTTAAAAAGTTAACAAAATTGCTGACAGGCAATAAATAAGGAAGCAGTAATACTTTGGATTATTGCAATATTGTTAGGTGATGTTGAGAGCCTAATTTATTAAGTGGGATTGCATTCCTTATCCAGAAATATAGGTCACACACTTTGGCATCAAAAGAAGTGTTTCTGATACAATATGGAGCCTCTTAATTTAGGAAAGAGAAGAAGAATTTAAGAATGTAGCCATATGTGTAAATCATCCAGGAGATGCCTATAGGTAATGGTAGGACAAGGCTGTATAAACAGCAAAGACATCCTCAGAATGTATTAGGTAAGAAATCTGCACTGAACAGAGGTTTAGCCATTTATCTAGCCAATCCTACTGGTCTGTTCACAAAAAAAAAATAGAAAATTGCTGTATTCTTAGAAATCATTGAGTACTTCTGTGTCAGGAATATCTGTAAAAATTAAATTCCCTCCAGAAAGCATTGAGATATACCAAGATCCATGTACGTATGTAATGTGCAATTGCTTCGATTTGCATCAGATGGCATATAAAATAGAAATCAATGGAAATTTTTGATTAAGAAGCATTTATGGGAAATTACTATGTTCTGAGGCATTGTGGAAGTTACAGTATCTATATAAGGTCTAAGACCTTATTAAGATTTACTGTCATTTAATACAAAGAGTACTTGATTTTTTTATCAGTTTAATGACTGAATATAACACAATTGCTTTTCTATGTATTGCTGCACTTTACATAATTTTTTCTTGCAACAATCAGATTTTTTTTAGATGACCTTTAAAGAAACCCTCTTTCCCTTTAGAGCCTTTTTTTGCCTTCCATGGTTGAAAAGTCCCTCATTTAGCATAACTACAGTTCCTGTGCAGATTCAATTTTTTCTTTGATTAAATGAATAGTAATTATATAGAAATACAGAAAATACTTCATTATCATCTTTAATTGAAACATCATAGAAAATGAACTGTTCAGAACCACCACCTGCTTCTATTCTTCTAGTTTTTGAATTTATTCCTTTTTTCTATAGCTCTTCCTATTCTTAACTTCTTATTATAGCAACCATTTTGATTTTATTCATTATAGACAATAACAAAATCATATAATTTTGTAGACATTTGTTAGATTACATAAAATATTTAATATTCTAAATATAGAAAAAATTGTGTATCTTAGCACATTTATAAGTATATATTTCTCTGCCTCTAAATAACATCTTCCCTTATGACATTGGAAGTTTCTTTTTTACCCAAGGCATTGCAATCTATGTGCTCTCCGATCTTCTTTATGATGTGAAAATCTTCAGAATTCATTTAATATATCATGTTTGACTCATTAAAATTCACCATGTAGAGTAATTGCAGCTGTAGCAAAATTCCAATCTTCTTTCCATAGGTATCCCTTTAAATTTTCTTCTTAGTCTGCATCTTCCCAGATTATTTTTACCCTGTAATGTGACTAGCATTACCTGGAGCTGAAAAATCAGTGATTCTCAACTCTGCGGAAATGTGTAATTTTGGTATTATTTGCTTTTTACTGTTTGTATTCATAAATGAGCAAGTAAGATTTGATTGTAAGCAATATATATTTATAAAAAGTCAGGCAATAATATAATCTGTCCTGTAA
The DNA here is from genome assembly GCF_052056855.1 of Sturnus vulgaris. NCBI lineage: Eukaryota > Metazoa > Chordata > Aves > Passeriformes > Sturnidae > Sturnus > Sturnus vulgaris. The sequence continues at coordinate 76,480,385 of NC_142244.1, forward strand.
TGTTTGTACATGAAATTATAGGAGGTGTCATTTCAGACTGCTTATTTGTTCATTTTGTCACAGCTTCGACATGAAATGCAGTTTAATATGGAGCCTGAAGGTTATTTGTTTTTCAGTTCTTTGAATTGCCAGTAATGTTTCAGAGATAAAACTCTCTATAAAACCCAGTTTGGCTGCATTATTTTATTTTTAATGATTTCTTATGTCTTTTTAAAATTGTTTCAATAGAAAACAAATGTGATTTTTACAAGCTGAAAAACAAATGCTTGTGTAGTGTTGGATCTGTGCACACTCCCTGGCTCCGTGGAGCTGCCTGCACTCCATGCCACTGGAGGGATGCAGCTCAGTGGTGCAATCTTGGCTCAGACTATTTTGTGGGAAAGAAATGGAGGAAAACTCATTGGCAAGGTCCTGCTTCATTTCGCTTCTTCTGTGTCTCTGTCCCTCATCCTAGAGCTGTATCACAGTCCTGCCCTTGCCCAGTCACATCTCTGCTGATCCCAGCCCTGGTCCCCACTTTCTAACTTGACTTCTGAGGTAAGCAGCAGTAAAGTTGCTCTAGTTAGAAGGGAAAAGTTACTGAGGATAAGAAAAATACCGGTGAAAATACTGACAGCTTGCTCAAGGTGGTGGACTGTCTTGGGATTCCTCTGCCTGCCAGAGGGGCTGGCAACCCCTACTCCTTTGCTTACAGAACAGACAGATCTTGCTGCTCCTAAACCACTTAGTTTGGTTATATCTGGTTAGGAATTATTCTTATGCTAAATGTATATTGCAGTGGGATGAAATAATGTAGTTTAAGAATTTATAATTGCCTTCCAGGCATATGGAATACAAATCAATTGAGTACCCCAACATACCCTTCTAAAATTATGATTATTGTTCTTTTGCATGTGGGTTGATTATAACCACTATTAAATAATCACATTCACAACGTGTAACTTAAAAGTAGTTAATGAACAGGTCATAAAATAATTCTTTCATTAAATTACTTTTCAAAATCAACAACTATTAAGTGAATAGCATTGAGTCAGCTGCAGCTGATAGTGGTTAATTTGTAGGAGAGATACTGGATGCTTCTTTCAATTTATCAGCTCAAGCTATTGGCTCTTTTCTTACATTTTGTTTCATTACTTTTTAAATTTAGGTTTCATTAATCATTTCTTATTAGATGAATAATTTTTATTATACTGGAATTGAAATGGTAGATAATAACTTGTCCACTATGAATTAAGTGCAAACAATCTGATCTATGCTTTTGTCATACTTCAACTTAATTGCTAGGCTAAAGGTTTCTGCTAGCTATCAGGTTTAATAGTGAATGTCCTGCCAGCTCTCATTTTTCAGCACACTGCCTGTATTTTTCAGCTCTGCAAAGTGAAAGGGTTGGTTTTTTTATATTAGATTATGCTGGAGAAAAAAAAAAAAACAACTTCCTATTGTCTGTTGCTGACTTCCTTCATGATCCTCCAAAACAAAATAATTTCCTTGTAAAGCCTGATGTAACTAACTGGATTTGGATGATTACGAAATGCACTGCAGAAGTAAAAAGAAAGTTTTCACTTTCTTTTCAGACCCGGTTCTCTTCTCATAAATGATAGCTACAGATGTAGTTAAAATGTTTTTTTTCTGAAATGTGACCCCACTTGAACATAATAATTCTGTCTTATTACCACAGGGAAATAGTACCTGCCCAAGGGAAGATCAAGCCTCAATGCATCATATAGTTACTTTAAAGTCTGGTTAATATAACTGAGATGTAAAAATTATGTTTATATATAATGCTTTTTCATTTTCATAAGTGTTCTACTGTCGTGATGAGGTTTTCTTGACTTGCTCAGATTGCACTTCCTCTGTATTGATGGCTAATGTTACAAATCACCTGGTGCTGCCATGTTTCTCAGCAATGGAAATTACTGCCAGCGGAGATCAGTTATATTTGCCATGTATTCTTTATTCTTTCATGTCAAAATGAGAATCTTTTCCCCATGACCACTTTCATATCACTTTTCATGAAGAGAATACTTACATTTGTTCTAATGTTCTTTTAAAATAATTGGTCTGGAATTGCAGCTTATGAACCCATCTTCAAATTCCAGTAAGTGAATGAGATGAATAGGTCTTTTTGAGGCCAAACCCATTTATCATATCACTGGTTTAATACAAAATCCTTTAGTCTTCTGGCTGATCACTTAGTCTGCAAGAGGAAGTGCTTATAGAAGCAGCCTCTGGTATCAGGAGAAGCTGAAACATGGTCATGAAGCAAAGACATTTATATCACTATGCATGTCAGATATGGGGGGGGGAAAGGTGCCCTAATGTGCTTCTATAAATAGTGTGGAGAGTGGAATAATAGACACTACACTCCAATGCCCCGCTGACAGAAATTATATGGGAAGCTGGGACAGACGGTAACTTTTATATAAGATAGATTAACCAAGGGAGATAAGAATGAATTTTCATAAACTTAATGTTTCTCTCAAGACATGAAGGAGAACTGGAAAATAACCAGTCTGCAGAAAGGAGAAATAGAAGTCAGGAAGAGGTAATGAATGAAAGAGAATGTCACTTTTACTTTGAAAAACAGAAAAAAAAAGTAGTATTTAAATATTCAAGACAGAGAAAGAATTAAAAAAAAAAGTTCTGAGTCTTAAACTGAATGGATTTCACCCAGATTACATAAATAATACTATATGATGACAAAGTTACAGGTTTTATATATTTAGGATGGCAGACTAAATCAGCCCCACCTCTGTGCCTCATAAGATCATTGAACAGTTTCCCCTCAAAAATGTATAAACATGGGAGGCAGGAAGGTTATCTGTAACAAAGTGGAGAAACTAACAGGATAAAGGCTCTGTGTCTTTTTGTATTGCATAATTCTATGGACTCACGCCAGGAACCCCATACACCAAAAGCATGGGTAAGCCTTTAGGTTGGGACAGACTGAAATTAATAGAATTAATAGTTTGTTTTTGGTTTTTTGTTTTTTTTTTATTCCATGAAAGCTGATTGAATAAAAAAAAGGCATGATTGCATCCCCTGATGGAAGCATATGAAATTTGACCTAACACTAATTATTTCCAAATGGGTACTAAGGAGCATAGACTAGGCAAGAGTAATTTTCCATTATATTATCTTTGAAGAATCTTTTTTTTTCTTTAATTTCTAAGATATTCTACACATATTGCACTTACAGAAAGGACCTAAACTAAGTTTTCAATACTGTACTTGTAAAGACAATAGCTTACACTAGGATTGGGCTTGCAGAATAAATTCTAATTTTGAATAAATAAACACAGGAATTAAGACTTCATAAAGCACACTCCAAAAGCTATTTCTTGAACCAACATCTCTCTTGTAATTTTAATGTATTTTAACAACTTGTAAAACTATTATTTTGAAAAGATTTCTCAAACCAAGAAAGGCATTACCAAAATGTGATGAAAAACTGAAATACATTTGAATGACAAATAAAAATACCTTACTCGTTAATTTCCACTGCATTTAGAAGCTTTATACTATTCAAGCAAAGAGAGATACTTTTATCCAGGGGATGGGTTTAAAGCCATATCCTGCATTTCCTAAGCCTCCTGTAGAGTTGGGCAATATAACCAAATATCCAAAGAGCTTTTAGAGACTATAGATCAAGCAAACAAGAGGAAACACAATTCTTTATTATTAATTCTGCTTTTATTATAATTAATGATAAAAACTAATAAATAACATAGGGAAGAGGAACACACTGTTGTTTGGTGGGATGTCCATTACTGCTTTTAGACACGGCAGTATTGTGTCGCTGATTGTGAAATGTTCCATCTCAAGTGATAGTACTGTGAGGTCTCCTAAATAGATGCACAGTGGCAATATTCAATATGGAGTATCTCTTTGTATTTTGAGCATCCCAAACCTCTGAAAAACATTGCTCTGAAGTATAACAAAAATGCTGATTTTATTATCAATAATCCCAAAAGCAAGCTTTAAAGCCTAAATAGTTTAATCTAAATTTTAGTTCTGTCATTAAATTGAAAGAATAATAATGAGATTTAAAATACTGATCAATATTGTGGTTTCATACCTTTATTTTTTAAAATCAATATGTCGTGTTTTTATACCTGCATTCTCATACCAAGCTGGCAATTTACTTAAGGAATTATGGCCTTCTGCAATCACAAGGTTTTAAGATTTGAGTGCCTGAAAAGGAATGACTTTAAAAAATCTCGTCATTTGTGTGATATCAATGTATTACAACACTGAAGGTCCTTCTCTTGTTTAAGTCTGAACTTGAAAACCATAGTCTACATCGAGTTACTGAACAGGCATTAACTCCTCCTGCTAATTATCACCAAGATAAAGCAAATAGATGCTACATGTATAGTTCTTATTATACTCTGCTTAATGATTCTCTTCTTAGGTCTTTGCTTGCCCTGCAAGAATTGGAAGAACAGCCAACAGCTTCTTTTTTTTTTTTTTTTTTTGAGAAATATGCTCCTGTTCTCATTAAGTAAATAGACCAAAAAAGAACAAAACATGAATGATAGAAAAAATGGCAAGAAGCATTACTGAGGAAGTGAGGGATGAGTTCTTTTACAGTTGGAGCAGGAATCCCTGCGAAATAAAAAGAAGTAAGGGGAGAAATTTTATTTTAGAATGCATTTAAAATTTATGTGATTTAGAAGCTTTGGTTTTCAGTCTATTAATTTCCTTATGGTCCTGCTATTGTAGTATTGATTTTTGATCTATAAAAATATCATGCTTTACAAAGTAATTTTCATCCGTTTATTTCCAGAGAAAAACAGTAAAATATTTTGCTTTCAGTATTAATATTACCTAACTTATTTTAGTGATACTTTCATGGATTTACATCTATGTGAATAAAATTACCATCTCACCCAAAACAGAGAAACTATTCTCTTTTAATCCCAACTGTCTGCAGTGGACTGCCATCTCAAAAATAATAGATAATTTGTCTCTTCATAAATAAAGAATTTCATGGCTCATTTTCATGGTAACATCCCATTCTAGAGTGACCACTTCTGCATTTGTACTTCCTTCTCTTGGAAGGACTGAAACCTGCAAAATGGGTGTCAAGATATAAAGGTCTTACCTCAGAGTTTCATGGGTACAAAACTGCTATGTTGGTATTTAAGTATGTGAAATATTTTTTTGACACAAATTATTTAATTCTGTATCTCTTCCTGGACTAAATTCTTTTTCACAATTGAAATAATGTAAACTAACTCCCTAATTCTACTCTTTTCTCTCCCCAATATTATATTAAGTAGCCTCAATATATATATTTGGAAGCTGCTAAGATATTTTTTCATATAAATTATCTATACATCTGTATTGTTTATCAGAGTGGTGCTACATACCTCAGAAATATGTCAGTATTGTGAAAATCAAGACTGAGTTTTTACCTAATTTCTTTTTGCTAACAGAAACTCCTGTAGCTCTCTAAAGACTGAAACCCTTATAAGACTTCAGTGTCAAAAATATAATGAGCTCAGCTTACATTCTACCTTCAAATGTCACAGTAATTTACAGACAAATATATATGCCTGTTTAAAAAGTTCCTTTTTCAATCCCATCATGGGCTTAATGACATAAGGACAATGGACATCCATCCAAAATGTATAAAATTTCATTTATTACAACATTCTCTCCATTCTCTTAAATCTTTGAAAGGACAATCAAATCAATATTACATAGTATATAAAGCCCTGACATCCATATCTCAACTATATCTGAAGTAATCACAATAAACTTTATATTGTTTCAAAGGCAGATTTTTTTAGAAACATCTGATTCATTTAAATGTACACTCTGGAGGGAAAAGGGGTTAATTTGGTCCATAAGGGTCTCTGTCTTCCCATTACCTATAAAGTAGTCTGACAGTCTCGCTCTCTCTCTACTAAGTGAGACCAATGAGTCATTTGTTTACATGATACTCATCCATCAAAACTCCTGGCAAGACAAAAATGTTGTTACTTGGCTTCAGTCAAACAAATTAGGCAAGAGACCCAGTAATTAATAGTCTTGCCATGGCTTACATCTTTCTTTTTAAAAAAATAAAGCCTTTGAAATTACTTGGTGTGAACAGGAGTTGTCATGCTACCTTCCTTTTTCCTACTCACTCATTTGTTATGGTATGCTTAAAAGGATGCATTAAAGGCCACAAACAAATTGGCCTCGGTTGTAAGTTATGGGCAATTATCGGAGGAACTGAACAGGAAGATACTGAACAAAAAGGGGAGAGAACCTCGCATGGAGTTTTTTGTGTGGTTCTGTTGCAAAAGGACTTCTAATACCCTTGTGAGGTGTAATTCAGTGACTTGACATCAAGGCTCACATTCCCACAAGTCACTGACTCATCATAACAGCTGTTTGCCAAGCTGCTGTCAAGAATCTGACTGTGGGAAGTTACTGGTAAAGAATTTATAACTCATTTGGAAAAAATTCAGCCTCACACCTTTTCATTATATTACTGGATAAACTCTTATTTCCTTGGTGTCAACATAGAATGAGACTTGCTGGCTCAGGCTTCTAATTTGCTGAACTGATGTAAAACAGCAGCTACCACTTGTTTGGTTTATTTGTTGGCTTTCTTTTCTCCCTTCAAATCAGAGAGAAAGATGAAACTCCATATTATCATCAGAGTATTAGTTATATTATCATAATATATGCTAATAAAGTATAACCATATTAGCATAAGAGCAGTGGCTGTAACAGGATTGACGCCATCTTATAACATATTGATGAAACAGCCCAAGAAATATTTGTCAATTCCAAATTGAGACAGGTGGTGAGAAAAGATAACTGATATTGGTTAAAGAAACAGGAGCAGAAGGATCCTTGAGTGAAAATTAGCTATTTCAGTATATTACTTTCTGTTTATCTTGAGGAATGAAAAAGTAGATTACATCCTATCATCTGTACTGTGTCCTCTCCATATGCAGTTTGCTTTATTGGTATTGAGGGTGTCTTTTCAACTCATATTCAGCTTGCTATCTGCTGTTACCCTTAGATCTTTTTCAGCAAGGCCACTGTTCATCCAGTTAATTTTCTTTCTTTTCCTGTTCCATGCACATGTCCCTTGTTTTCATGATTCTTATGATAACATAACAACTCCCAAAATATATGTCTACTCCATAATCTCACTCATCTGTCTTTGCCCTTAGCTATGTGTTTTTACTCTTTCCAGCATCATATCATATAAAAAATTATGAACAGAATTATAATAATTATAAAATATATAATCATAGCAATGGACAGTAATTATTCTGATCAATTCTCTGTCTACACTTTGCCACTTGTATCATACTGATGACTTCTAGCCATAATTAATTCTGTTTTGTTGGATCAAATTACTTTAATCCCAAAGTTAATATCAGTTCTATCTGTATTGCCCATTTGTTGCTTCATCTATGAGAGAATTTCTTTCCGGTAAAATATTTCATTCTCATCTTTCTCTCTTGATGAACTATTTCTTCCATGGACTATTTCCATTCCAATAAGGGAAAATATCTTTCTAATGTCCCTACATGATTTTTTAACGTTTCTTCCTTGGATAAAATCCAAATTCTCCAACAAGTTTCAAATTTTTCTTTTTTTCACTTCTAAGATTAAAATATGTTTCCGTTTTTGGTAATGTGAATAGTAACAGAAATACTCTTCAGTTGTTTTCTCTAAAGTCAATATAGATGAGGCAATTGCTAATTAGCAGACACTATTTCATGTAGGTAGTCCACTCTTTTCAGATAAACATAAGCTGTACCTCATAATACCTGAATAATGTTATTATCCTAAATTAACTTTCAACTAGCCATGAACTGCATGGGTGCGAGAGTCTGTGGCTGACGTTTTTTTCTCTATTTTCCAGTATAGACACAGGCACTGAAAGCAGCCTGTCACAGTAACAGACCCATGCAAAAAGGTCCCATATCAGAAGGCTGCAGAATTGCTGACCTGACTTAACGCTAGTTGCAGAATGCTTCCAATGGCCTGTAACAATCTAAATGTCCAAAGTACAAATTAATCAAACCACAAGCCAGTATTCTTCACAGAATAGATGACTCAAAAATGAGGCCAGAAGTTTGCCAAAGCAGAAAGTTTGTGATCTGACATTGATGATCCTTGGGAGTAAGCTGTACCTCGCAGAAGAGAAAACAGAAAAATTGTCCAGGAGTCTTTGAAGATATCAAAATTCCATCTTGATTCCAAATTTGGTTTTATAACTAAGCTGGCCCTCAGGACATAGTGACTAAATGCTTTAAAGATTGTTTGCAGCAGGCTGCAGTCCAAAACTGTAACTGTCAGTGACCCTAGTTTGCTAAGTACCTCTGTTAGCTATCACTTTAACATGAAGTATGTTGATTCCTTATCCTATTACCAGGAAAAAAATACTTCTTTGCTTTAATGTAATGTTTTTCTCATTAATATGTGTTTTCACTCATGGTGCCACCAACATTTCCTATTGTAAACTGCAACTGTGAGGCTGCTCTCTGAGAGGTGACAATAGTTGTAGCCCATTCTTAAAACACATTTGTCATTTGTCAGTGGTTGACATTGGATTTACCAACATAAGTAAATGATGTATCTGCTAATGTTTTTTTTATATATCTTTCTGTTCATTCAGATTTGTTAAGAAGCTTTATTCTAGCAGCAATAATTGTCAGTATTTTAGTTAAACCTTTGAAAACCAGTGTCTTAGAAGAAGAGTTTTTTGTACTTATAATGAAATTTACAAGGGAAAATCATGAGCACCCGTGTTTAAAGTTACCATGACTTTACAGAACAATTTGATCATAACGGTAACTTTGCTTTAAGGAAGATTTTTTTAGCCCTCTGAGGAGATTTGTTAAGGAGAGGAAAGAAGTAGGAAACCAGTCAACTGTATTCCTCAGAGAAAAGCTAAACCCTCCAACTAGATGATAAAGGCATAAAAAAGACTGTAGGTCTGTTAGAAGCAGCAGGTGGGAGTAGATGAAGTTACAAAAGACATGTTTTTGAAAAGGAACTGTTTTTTAATACACTGGGTGAAGATGATCTATGGGCATCTCATTGTAAAAACACTCATTTCTTCAGCATCCTATGCTCATTTATAATGAATGAGAGATTCAGGCACTCATTCTGTACAGTTTCACGCTAAGTAGAAAAAAAATCCAACTCAGATAACTCACAATGTGAGTGTGAAATATGACCTACCTGGTAGATACTCCAAAAGCTTCAATTTCAAGGGTAAACGAGCTGGAAAAAATTTTACATTTTTTCATAGTCAAAATACAAGAAAATTCTTTTTTGAGTGAAAGAATTTGAAGAAAGTTTATTTCAAATAATTTTTTTCTTTGTTTTGCTCCACAACATTGAGCTTTCATGGAGTTTTTTTTTTGCTTTTCATTAGAGAATGAATCTGTAACTAGCAGGTGATTTAGAGCTGGTTTTAAAGCCTAAAATTTGATTTTACATAGATAGCTTTTTTTGGGGCTTTTTTCTGTGTGGTTCAAGTTAAACCTGCTTATAACCTGGCATAATTTCAATTATATCCTGGAAGACAAACAGACATTGTGCTGCTTCTGAAGCATTTTAAATAGCTCAGCTACATTTTAAAGGTTCAGATGCATTAGGAGAGAAATAAAGTAAAAGAATTCATAGTGAGTAGGTAATGTCTATGCTTTGGTGCAAGCCAGTTTTCATGCTGGCCTGGAAACGTTATGACTAAAGTAGTTTCATATTGGAAATCTGAAAGTTCATGAACTTTGCTATTGCAAATGTGGACAGAGTCTAGAGGCCTTTAAAGTTAGACCTGCCAATGAAGAGGGAATTTCAAGACAGAATTAATTCCCTTTGAACTAAGGAACCCCAAACCTTTCAAATTTAGGTGTGGTGGGAGTCTGAGCTATATCTCCTGTAGTAAAATACTACACCTGTAAATGAAACCATATTAACTTAGTCCAGACTATTTAAAAAATCATTTATAAGTTAATCAGTGGCTAATTGGTGTTATGTTTCTACCAAAAAAAAAAAAAAAACTACTGTAGAGGGAAGAAAAAGCAGAATATATCTGAATTTTAACTTGGCAACATAAAATTGTTGAAGTAACAATACCAACTATTTTTTGTAGCAACATTATAGGAGACACATGTTAACATAAATAAAAATAAAATTTCTTTGCAGATAGAATCCTTACAGTAGTATAAAATACAGAGTACAAAAGTAAACAGAAGAATTTGAAGTAAAAAACTCCAGAGTCCTTCATAATTCAATTTTTTTTGTCATAGAAGCACTTTGTGTCTGCTTTGCTCTACAAGTTCAAGGTAAATAAAACTGCAAAATTATTAAAGACTGAGATTATGGGAGATTTTCTGATATCTTGTTTTCTAAAATTAATTTTAAAAGAAAACGTTATTTTCCACCACCCACACCGTGGCACCCTAAAACAAGGTCAGCTTTTCTCCTCTCTTTCAAAAATACAAACGTTTATGGTCTCCTTTATTGACTCACTTCCAAGCTCATAATCTTTGTTTGCCACTAAAACGAGACAACTGTGTTTTTCTGAAAGACTCACACTGTGCGCAGGTGTTGATCCTGCTGGGAAAAGAATTAAATATGATTTATGACAGTCAGGCACATGAGCTGTTTTTATCTTGTCCCTTTGAAAGAAGGCTATAGAAACTTTTCTGACAGAGAAGCCAGACAACTGGTTTTGATATCCCTCAAGGAAAAATTCTTTGTATCAATCAAATATCAGAACATTATTTCCCTGGATTTAATTTTGTGTAAGAGTTTGTTACTCAGGGTGAGATCTGCTAAAGTGTTCCACATAAAGAAACTCTTGGGAGCAACTCATGGGAAATAGTAGGTGTAGCCTGGTTATGGAAAGGGGAATATAGATAAAGGAATTTAGTTGTGCGTTACTGCACAGGAGTGAAATCAAGGCAACTTCAGTTTAAGATGGCTGTAACAGTCTTTGCCTTCTGATTAATTTTCTTTGATTGAAGGACCCAAATTTTGTTCAGCATCCAACCTTGTAGACAGACTTATTCTTAGCAGAGACGTCTCAGGTTTACTACATTCTACAACTGACACAGCACCACTTAGAATTCGGTACACCTTCTGTCTTGGCTTCTGCATTGTGAAGGGGTTAGATGAAAGTAACTTGACTGCTCTTTGAAATGTTTAATAGAGGATTTAATACATAGTGATCCTATTCTGATGTCAGCTCAATTTTTTTAGCTGCTCTCAAAAATTATTTTGTTGGATGCTTTGAATCTTCTATTTGAGTCAGTCTTAGCTGTAATAGCTGACTATTGTGGACTATATATAAATATTTGATTATGTAACTGAACATTATCAAATTAAGGAAGCAGCACATACATATATTTTTAAAATTTTAACTATAGCATTTATCAGAACTATGAAATAGAAACTCTTGTTGCAAACTTGTAGAATTTTGCTCTCAGGTATGAAATGGAGTCTGCTTCTGCATTAATCTTAATGTTCCTTAGATTGTACTAAAATATCTCATAATCTTGGTTTACAAGAGACAATATAAAACTTCTCAACTTGTTTATGGTGAAAGGTGATTTTGAGGAATAAGGTGACAGCAAAAAACTTACACAGAAAGCAGACAAATTTAACATTTGCCTCAGTAATATTCTTGAGGTGAATATGTAGTAAAGTTCCTTGAATACCATTATGCTTTAAATTGATAAAATAAAACAATTACAATGAGAAAACCATTTACACATTTCTTGACTGTTGTGATTTTAAAATCTCAGTCTTATGTTTGAATAAAGTAGACTTCTGATCTGTCCTTGAAATATGAATTTCCTAATGAAATCAAGAAAAAGGATATACAAGTATGGTAGTTTTGCTCCAGCTGAGAAAAATAATCTTTACCTCAGATAAAAAAGATTAATTTGGATTTTTTCCTGTAAAAATGCTTATTATAGTATGTTAATATTCATAAGTTATTTTAGCATAATTATAAATTGTCTTATAATTGGTTTAATTTAGCCAATAATTACAAGCCTACTTCCCAATAAAAATTGCTCTAAATAATTGTTTTTAAAATGTGGGAGCTATTAAATGTAACGTAAAATATATAGCAAAATGTATCAATGATTCTTTGGATAAAATATGACTGCATGATTAATGTATAAAAAGTGCATAGCATAGACCTTAAAGTAAATGTTGTATCTGCTGTACATAACTGAACAAGGAAAATCGAATTATATTTTCATATCTAGTTTTTCAGAATTTAAAGCATATAAATCCTAACGTGTCAACATACACACACACACACACACACACAGACACGTATGACTTTGCTTAAACACAGTGAACTGAAATATTTTCATTCATATTTCCCTTTATTATCTTAGGACAAGTAAATGAGCAACCAAAACTTTATTTTTCTAGTTCTAAAAGCCACACAGATGTTGTACAGAGAGGTTTATAAGAGCTCCTCTCTAGTAAGGCATTGCTTTGCTAAATGCTTTACTTAGGCTTCTATATCTCTTCCAGTAATTCCCTTAGTTTCCTCATTTTTAGCCTTATGCCTTTCACTCTGCACTTACAGCCAAAGTACTGTTAATTTTGAAGAATCATATGTGAACAGAGGTGAAGTTTCTCTTAATACAAATGTTGGCATTTTCAGTTAAAAATTATTTGGCCAAATGAGGTACCATTTCAGTTTCAGGATACTGGTTAAATAGTCAGTGCTTGTATAGATCAGCACTTGTATAAGTTTGTCTGTGAGTGTAGGTGCACTTATATATAGGAAATGGGAAATCAAGAAATGGGATGCAAACATTCTTGCCCAATTGAAAAAGCTCTGGAAAACCTCATTTCTCCCTGCTCTTCAGGGAATCTTGGGAAATTTCTCCTTAGTGTAATGAAGTTAAGAAAATTAAACTATGCCATTCCATTGTTATTACTTTAATTATTTTTTTTTTTTATAATGCATTGTATGTTTAGGACACTCCAGCACATAAAAACTGTAAGGCAATGAAGAGTATTGAGCAGAGGTCAATTTTCATCCTCTGACAAGCCTCTAACCAGGGGGTTGTGTTTAAAATCATACACCAGGGAAAGGGAACTTGAGTTCATGCTTTGCAAGAAATTGATGGTTGGCATATATACTGTATGAATTCTCACAATTTTAGAAGGCCAGACATAGAGCTTCTGATGCCACAGAGAAATTTACTTTGCTTCATCTGCAGGATTTGTTATGACTTGTTTAATTAGTGCATTTTCTTATTTTTGGAAATTTTATGAGGAAACTTAAAAGTTCTAAATATATATTTTTGCCTCAAACAACTTATGGTAATGCCTTGATTTTTAGTGTTACATTTATTCTCAAAATCTTTTACTGATTTTTTAAAAATTCCTTGTTATTAATAAAATCTAATCGAAGCAATTAAACATTTCCACATTTTCTAAAATATGTAGTGAATGTTACTTTTGCGTTATATTTTAGTGTTTCTACCTTGTCAGGAATCCCTAGGATACTGCAGCCAGCTATGAAAATGAACAAATGGAAATTTTAATTTTATGTAAGTACAAAAAACCATTTTTCAAGAAATGTACATGGTTCACAATAAAAGAAATATGAATTTATGGAATTCACAGTTTTAGCTACAAAACAAATATGTAGTCTATCTGTCTATTTTAAAGTAAATTAAATAAAGGAAAAAGTATAGGTGACATGTATATATGTAGTCTGGCCACAGAAATATATATGCTTGTTTCAGTGGAGTAATTTTAAAAGTTCAAATAATGTTATAACTGCTGTATCTCTTATAAAATTGTTAGGCTTCTTGAGATTTTAGTATTTCAGGAAAATGAGAATATTTCTTATATATACACATATAGATGACATGGACACTGTCACAGTTCATAAGATTTATATACAACTGTCATAAATAACATCTGTAGACTGTAAAGCTATTAAGGTCTTTAAAGAGAGCAACATTCTCATGTCACTAATATAATTACGGGGACTAGAGGAAATTAGTTATTTGGTCTCATCTCCCCTTAAACCAAGTAACCTGGTATGTGGGATTTTTCTTTTCTTTTATAGAACATATGGAGAGAATTCTCATCATTTGGTACTCTGACGCTACCACTCAAAAGTAACCAGAAAAGGTGAGAGAGTTTGAGAAATATTTTGACTGGCAAGATAAGATATATAACTGCTGCTGATAGTAGTGTATAAAATGCTATTGCTTAAATCTATCTACCACAGTCCTCGCAGCCAAATTGGGGCCCTGTAGATGGCTCTCCTGAAGCTTTACCTGACTTCACAATGGTTTATGACATGAATTTCTGAAGTCTTTAATAACAAGAATATCCACTGAAAGTTTTAATAAAGTAGACCCATTTTATGCTCTGGACTATTTAAATTCATATTAGGCTTTTTTTGGCTTTTTTAAAAATCTTAAACCAGCAGTGCTAAGATAAGAATGTCTGTCTTATATTCAAGTATATTTTTCTATGTCTCCTAACACTCTTGTGGGAAAAAAAAAATAGTACTAGAAGAGAGCAGAACAAATTTTTTTTTTCAAAATTCAGCTAGTTATTAAGTATCAGAGTATAGTGATATACACTAATGGTCCCAAATCCTGATTTCACTACTATAGAGTACTATAGGATCTTTATCATCCTATTAGAAAATAGCAGAATAACTCAGTAAAGAGATGTTTACAGCTGGAAAGCTTGCTGAAAATAATGCCTCTTTTTGAAAAAGCATTCCCATGGGAACTTGCTTCACTGCTGTCTAACCATAAAATTAACATCTCATTGCATCATTTGGAAGTGTTATAGCATAGAAGTTTTACTGCTGTCTCCCACTTCCAGATGGGAGTGTGGCTGTGAACAGTTATTGCTGAAAGACATACAATAATGTCCTGAAACACATTTAATGAAAGTCCAAGCAGAGTAGATGGCTAATGTTGTTGACTATATAGCATTAGATGTGAAATATGCATTAGCTTAATTATTATGTATACTAAGCTTTAATAGATTCAATTTGATGTTATCTATATTCTACTTTATGTGGAAAATCAAATGAAAATGCATAGTGTTGAACTTGATAATGCATGCCACTTCATTTTCACTAACAAACATAATGCAGTTTCAGTAATCTTTAGGGACTTTGTATTTATTTATAAAAGAAACATAGAAGATGCTATCCAGAATGGAAATGCATAGGCAGATCATGAGGCTTGTTCTGGAGGAACTCAGGAAGACAGGGAAAGTTGATGAACATCATGGGGATATCTTTCAATACTAGGAAAAATGCCTCAGTACTGCTGAGAAATAGAAAAAAAAGCAAACAAGTTTGTCAGGTATATCACATAATGTTTTAAATTACAAACCAGCATCTTCAGCTTCATGACAGCTATAAACTGAGCTGATAAACATGGAAGTAATCTCTAGATTAAGAACATATAGAAACCTATTTTATTCATATTGGAGAGTGAGGAAACTAGTAACAGCTATTTCATTGTATTTTTAGGACTAGAACAAGGGGCAGTGAATGAAATTGAGGATGACAAGAACAAGAAAAATAATGGAAAACTTTTGTTCTTTTTTTTTTTCTTGTGCTGTCATTTCTGTCTCTTAAATTAAGCAGGGGTACATATTGTGTGTTTCTCATCCTCTGTACACTAAATATATACAGAAGTCCTTAGTAATCTCAGGAAAATAATATGAAATAGTCATATTTGTATCATATGCACTGAATTTACATAGTTTCTTATTTTGTTCAAAGAACTGTAATGCTGCTAATAATCTATGCAGATAAATAGAAATGAGTAAAATTGATCCCAGAGAGACTTTGGAGTAAAGAAATTTTAAAAACTGGGCATAATTTACCTTGTCACCCATTGTACCTCCCAGCATTGAAACAGAAAATGTCTTTTAAAAATACAGAAAAATTATTAGTAGAATTAAGTTAGAGATACAAACCGCCAGATTCCCACATGTGAATTCAGGAATTTAAATGATTTATCAATTAGATAATGATTGATCAAGACTCATGTCGAACTCAAAGGAAAGACATAAGCATTTCTAAAGTCATCTTATTATGGTATATGTTTCCCTCCTTTGACTTTATTGACAGCTGAGGGAAAGCTGCTAAGTACAGGTAAGTTTTCAAAATTAATTTGAATGAACCCAGACTATAGCCCTTTTTTTACAAAATCTGGCCTATTCTCTTTCAGTAAGCATGATTGCTGACACATTTTCCAGTTCAATGATATAAAGCAAAAGACAGTATGGCTTTTTTCCTACTTTTTTTTATCATTGATGAATGTTACACCAGACTTCTGAATTTCTTAAATACCCATGTATCAAACAACACAGATAAGGGAACCATCATTTCAATGTGTAATTTACTTCCTAATGAGCAGATTTTTTGCCATTAGCACAGATAATTATGTAAAAATATTTCTCTCAATCATCTTGAATGTTATCTTAAGAGTATGGAACTGAGGCAGATACAAAGTATGAGTAAATCTGATCATGGAATAGAATGTAATTTTAGTTCACTTTTTGAACTGCTTTGGCACATTGCATACTACTTTGTTTTTTAAATTTTTTTTAGATGAAAGTTGTGTGAAAAAAATGTGCTATTTGGAGCTGAGCTTGCATGTGAGTCTTGTAAGGCCGGAAGCAACAGTAAAATCATGCAATCTCTCATCTCAAGCTGTAAGAGAAGACAAGTTCAGTAGACTAAACAGACCCTAAAAGTACTCCATATTTGTTTATGCAAATCAGGTAGAGAAGTCTTACTTGAAAGTTTTGACAAATCTGTAACTGTTTAACAGTTTAAATCAGAAATATAGGACAAGTACAATAATGGTTTGCACCCACTATTTGAATATAGGTATTCAAATAGTGGTATAAAATTATGTTTGCATTATATGTTGCTATTTGACTTGTAAATTGGTCCTTTGTTTAAAAAAAATCAAGAGGAGAAAATTTATTTAAATATACCATAGTCTTTTTTTCTGTTAAGGGATTTTTTCCCTTATATTTTCTGAAAATAATAGTTTCACTCTAAAGTACCAAGGGCAGAATAACACACATGCACAGAACTTATGCACTTCAGTCCTTTCTTTTTTTTGATCTTTTTTTTTCTCTTTTTCTAGTGGCTTTGTACCAATAGCAGACTTTTCTCGCATTTCAAATCTTCAAGTGCAGAATCTTAGTGGAAGTACATGCTATGCCAGTTTAAGTCTTCTTTTCTGCCTTTCTTTTGTCAGAAATATATTTGGACTTATTTCATCTGTGCTTTTAGAAGTATAATATATTACAATAAGAAGTTGAAAATTTTATAAAAGATGGGTCTTTCTGGATGTCATTCCTAATATGCTTCCCTCTGAGTCTCTGACAGAGGTTACTTTTCAATAGAAGTCGAGTATGTCAGCTTTGAAAAGAAAATGCACAGAGGAGAGAATCTTAACAAAATAGTTACATTCTAAGGTTCAGTGAATATCCACTGGTGTCATATATAGTTGCTTTACCAGAACACAGTGGTAGCATAAATAAGAGATGTAAATTAAATGTAGGTAAAATCTGCACATTTTATGATATATTGTAATTGTCCTTCCATTTGAGCTGGATTCTGAGGAAAACAGTTCATGAGATTCTAGAAAATGACTGTTCTTTAAAATTAATTAAAGTAACTGAAATTAAGAGAGAAAACCACTGCATTATGAAAGGATGATTCCCAAATACATACAAAAGTGAGATGGTCTTACAGTTTTCAATTTGGGGAAACTAGCAATTTATATAGCAATACACTTCACTGAAGTAAGGTTAATATATATTAAATCATATCATTTCTTTAAAAAAGAAGTCTCTTTAAAAAAAATGTCCCTTCATAAAGTTAGTAACTTCCAAGTACTTTTTAAATTACTGGCTATTTAGTCCTAGGGATTATTTCAAGTCCTGCTAGGTATTGTTTATATAAATTATTGAGAAGTGAAATTATCAATAATCAATTTTCTAGGCTCTTTTACTTTCTTTTATAATTTTTTCACTTTATTTTCTTCTTGGAGTAATGTCTTTTTCTATAGAATTATGACTTTATAGTAGTATTCTCGATTGAAAAAATTATTATATTTGTGGAAATGTTTGAGATGAATACTAGTGGGACATTACCTATAAAGAACTTACCAGAGTCTTCAGTGAGGGCAGAAAAGTTGTATATGTAGTTGCTAGATATCACAACTTTCAAGTCTTTTTCCCTGGCATTCCTCTTTAATTTGGATCACACCAGTCTGTGAGTATACTGATCTCTCTAAATACTTGATAAGGAGTATCAACATTGTCAAAAAAGTCTTTTCTCAGTATGTACCAGCTGTCACAAGATCATTTTCAGCTCTTGGAAGTATTTTGATGTTGATTCCAAGTCTAGATGCAACTAGTTCTGAAAATGCTATTAACAGTGCTGCAAGTTTCAAATGGCAGAATCCTTTTCCAGGAAAGAATTCTGTTTGATGGGTATTTCACTCTGTCAGCGGTCTCTGTTTGCACATTACTGTTTCCCCTGCTTTATATATTATTTCATTAGCTCATTATAAATGCCATCATCAGGAAGTTGTCTCATAATTTTACAACTGGTTCAGTTTATCTTAGATAAAACAGTTCTCTCTTCATGTACAAGGCACACAGGAAACTTAGTTTGAGTACAATAACAATTTTCCAACAATGACAGAAAACAAAGCATAGTAAATAAATAAATAAATGAACAAATAAATAAGCAGGCAAACCCCAAAGTATAAATAACCAGCTAAATAAGCATTCTCTAAGCTTTTTCTAAGGAAACGTTCTAATAAAAAACGGCTTTCATCAAGATTACCTGTAACCTATAAGAATGACCAAAGCAGATCATACTTTTAGTTGTTGCTATATCACATTAATTTCTTTCTTCTTTTCAAGAGAAAACGTGCACTTTTTATTTTTATGTACAAAAGGGATCATTAAAAAGAATACAGAAGAAAGGAAAGGGAAACATGGAAATACCACTGATAGACAATTTTACTGCTGGAATATGAGGCTTCTGTAGGCTGCTTTATCTTGCAGTGAACTTATAGAGCATAATTAAATAGTAGTAGTGGTGGTGGTGATCAACTGAAATGGGCTATTGGAATTTTAAAAAAACAACAAGAAAAATCCCAGCAAACAAAAAACCAATTCTTTCTACCTGGATTCTGGAGCAGATGGTTGTGGTTGCTTTTAGTTAGGATAAGAGATTTTTAGGTGATCTCATGGTTTTTATATCTCCCCTCAGTTACCTTAAGAACCCTCAAAATTATGTGCAATACTTCTAATTGGAAGGGTTTTTTTTCATTAAAAAATGAGAACATAAAAATACCTGAACTTACTAGATTAATTACAGAATCATTTTGTACAGAGGGATTATACCTTGTGCTTAAAATTGAAATAATAATTTTTTTGGTTTTTGTCATGGTATAGAAAGTAGATTTATCTCATTTAGAATCTGCATTGTCTACTGCATTGATCATTGTTTTTATTGTCTTTTTTCACAGGAAATAAGGAGATTACAGAAATACATGAACATTCAAATTGTGAAAAAGTTTCTTATCTTTATATTGGCATTAAATTATATCTTACTACTTATATGAAATTCTTTTATTCTGCTCAGAAATATTTTGCACAGGAAGACAAAGATACACACTTCAAGAATCTGGTTTAGTTACAGGTAGAGGGAGGGGAAAAGGAGAGGAAAATGTCACAGATATGGAATACGTTGTCTCTAAAGTTTAAATTTAGATTTTTTTTTTTCCAGAATTAATTAGATAAGTCAGATATTTTTTAAAAAAGTCTTATCTCTGCCTAAGTCAAGCCATAAGTGCACATTAAATTGAAAACTCAAATTGCTAAGGTGATTCATTGTGCTTAATAACCAAGTCGAAGATCCCTAGCAGAATCGTTCTACTTTTAAAAAAGAAGCATGTTTCATGTGTGAATGTGACATATTTTTAACATACTTCCATGTAATATTTTTTCTTTTACTAACAAACATATATCTAACACTACTTGCACTACTTGGATTCTAATGCATTTTCTTTTATTTCAACTCTTCACCTCATATCTAATAATCTCTGACAAAATCCCTATATTAGTTCACAGAAATTCAAATAAAAATCTTCAATTATTAATTTTTTTTTCAGATCACTTTTATTCTAACAAAATTTCGAATCCTTTATCTGAGTGTTTTCAAAAGTGAAAAACAAAAGGAACACCCAGTATAATGGTTAAAGGCCCAGTGATATCTGAAGCACCCTGCAGTGTCTGAGATAATCAGTGAAGACCTGAGAGGTATGAAACAAAACCTAGAAGAGTCTGGTGAGGTCTTGGGGATGCAGCTGAACAACAGATGGGAGACTGAGGCTTCTAATGGCATTGAATTGAGTCAATTCAGTTATGCTCTAAATAAACACTTGGTACACCTAGAAAATGTGTCAGTAGCTTCACTGCAGAAGCCCTGAAAATTTTAAGGAAAACTCAAGAGGTTTTTTAAGTACAAAATGCTTTCAGTTCCCCCTCAGTACAGCTGTAGTAAATTAAGATCTTATCATTATATATATATTTTTTAAGACATAAAAGTAATTTTAGTGCATGCAGTATATCCTTCATACATGTGATCCCTCTACTTATGTACTTACGTAAAATAAATGAATAGGGAGCTGCTCTGTTCCCAGGATAAACCACCTATATCAATATGCTGAATGACTACCTGACAATTAAATAGAACCAGAATTACACAAAATTGATTCTTGATGTAATTCTGAGAATCAGTCTGGTTTTTGAAGAATCAACCATCTGGAAAACAAAAATAACTCTAAGTGCAAATGGAAGAAGTTTCCTGTACTCCCTTTAAAGCATTACAAAAAAAGTATTGCCAGAAAGATGTCAGTGGAACTGTGAAGACTTTCAAATAAGTTTTGAGAAAAATCTGTATTATGAGACAAACAAATTCCTACTATGAGGGTAGTTTGCATGGTAAATCTGGTGGAATGGACATATTTTTCAGTAAGTAGTAAATCATCAAGACTAGGTAGTAGTCATGTACTGAAAGTATGAAGGTAATGCTATGAAGGTAATGCCATTCAAAGCAAACCATATTGAAGCAGATACGTGATTTCTTATGCAAGTTATAGGCCCTTGCATATTGTATTATTACTCACATGATTATTTTTTTAGAGCCTGCTCACATTTTGTTTGTGGTTGACATAAAACATAACACATTAGCAAACTCCTTACACGTGTAATAGGAGCTGTCAGTACATACGTGAGACACATTCAGCAACCCTTCATTTTACCTAGGCAGTTTTGAACAAAATAAAAAGCAAAAATCCTAGTATAATTTTCCTCCCAGTTTCCTCCATTCTTAGAATTTTTTCACAAATACTCTTAATCTCTACTCCTATTCTCAGCTACTGTTTCTAATCAGTGTTTTCAAGCAGTCTTTCTCTTTCTGGAAAGATACGAATAGGTGAACATAAACCATATTATCAACCAAAATTCTTACCTGAGTAGAATAACATTAGGGAAGTGATATTACTTGCTTTTTCTTTTTGTAAGAATGTTTATGGGGCTTTAATATGACACTTCTCCCTTTCAAGGCAACTAAGAATTAAGATAATAATGATTCTGGATGGTTAAATACAGCTGTACTATATATATCCAAAAATGTAGGTACCCAGTTCATGACTTTGGATGGAAGGGACACAAAAGATATTTTAACTGTCATTTATCATTCATCAGACACCTTATGCTCACTAATCAGGATTTACTGCCTAGTCAGAAGATGAAACTATGTGTATACAACTGTTACAAGATACCTTCAGGTTCCATTATTTTCCTCTTGAAATAATTAGTTTTTTCCTGAAGATCATAGCTCTTTTTTTTTTTCTGCATTGTCATACCTTTTTATTCTGTTAAACTGATAAAATATTATTTTAGTCTTCAGTTTAAAAATAGCATGACAAAAAAAATCTATATTTTTACAGCTAAAGAACGAGAATTAAAGTAGCAATGTTTGAACAAAACTCCAGTAAACCAAGACTGGCGTTCCAATGCCTAATTCTTTTTTCAGTCAATGCCCTTGAAAGAATTCCATTTAGCATTTTTCTTTCCTGAAATTGCTTGAGTAAGTTAGTTCTATTTTAAATCTGTAAGAAATATGCTGATTTTTAACACTTTTGCTGCTTAGCACTAAGCGGTTTTGATTTTTAAAAGTGAAATTTGGCTAGTGAGTCATACATATGTCCTGACTGCTTGCAAATTAACTTTGAAAGGAGGATGTTATGCCTTCACAGAAAATAAAAAATTTTTGAGAATGTTTCGTGGATTTTTTTTTTCCAGAAAGATCAATATTACTTCCATTTTTGTTAGGAAAATGCTGATTAGCATCCCTCTGTACCCCATCTGATCATTTCAATGAGGTAATGAAGACCTTCTGACACCATATAAGTTGTTCACTCTTCCAGAAATGCTGGCATTGTTGCTGTTGAGTTAAATTTACAGACAGATTTAGATATAAAACCAAAGAATTCTTCCTAAATTATGTGCAACTGAAAGAGCACACTCATTATATACAATTATGTGCCAGAAGAGTGCATTTGTAGTCTGCTTATATTCAAAATATGTAAAATATATTTAAATAGTTTTATATGCTCATTTTTATGGTAACTTGATTCCAATATTAGTTTTACATTAAAGATTACACATAGTTCCTAGGGAAGTCTTTTGAAAAATAAATATTTTGCACTCATGGGAAGAGCAGAACAAGGAATAAATGTTAGTTATTTTTTGTTGCTCTCTCTTTTTGGGTGGGTATTAGGAATCATATGATTTTTTTTAAATAAATACAGTCTGAAGGATTCTATTTTCTCCTGGCAAACTAATATAGAGTCTGAGACAACATGGAAACAATTAAAGAAGTGGTGCAAATAAATAATTTCAGTCATCCACCATTCTGTGTCAGTAGCATTTGAATTGCAAAGATACAACAACATAAATAAATAAATAAACATAAAAGTGGTCCTGAGCTTTAGTCTTTACCCCCAGAGCTAGTCATGGAGTTTATACTGGCGAGTGTGCTCACACAAAGTAAAAACTTTGGCGTCCATTCCAGAGCCTCTGGAAGGCATGATTGAGTGAGGTTAGAATGTGTCAATAAACTTCAGGTTTGTGCAGAATGTTCTAACAATCAGTGATATAGGTTCAGCATACCCCCCTTTCCCTGACTTTGTTTTAACATGTTATTAAAAGCTTTTGATGATGGACATAATTTGTTGCTGGAATTTCCTGATACCAGGAAGAAATGCTGCAATAGTGTTTTTTCCCTTTGGTATTACATTATTTGCCTCCATTTCACTTGATGAATGTCATGACTCAGAAAAAAAACATTTTCCTTCTCTGTAAGAAGATAGGTTCTAAGACATTTAACTCAAGACATAGATATTTACTATTGAAACTCCTAAAGCTAGAAATAACACAAGGGGATGAATGATTTTCATGCTCTATGAAATAAGCAGTCTTGCTGAAGTAAAAGAATTTGAACACTCCTGAAAACCATTT
Organism: Sturnus vulgaris; assembly: GCF_052056855.1. Classification (NCBI taxonomy): domain Eukaryota; kingdom Metazoa; phylum Chordata; class Aves; order Passeriformes; family Sturnidae; genus Sturnus; species Sturnus vulgaris. Next base: position 76,504,010 of record NC_142244.1, read on the forward strand.
TTATAAACCACTAATTTTTGTGTTAAATGACAATGTCTAAATGTTTCATATCTGCATAAGAAATTAATACATTCTGGGGGAAAAACTCACAACCCCAAAAACCCACTGAAAATGGTATCACTTGATGTATAAGTACTGTTTTAAAAGACAGGTATTTTACAAGAAAAATTTACTGCCTCTTTGCAGTTCCACAGAAAATTAGTTAGGTATATGCAAAATATTTTTAGCACATTTGGTTTGTCTGCATCTCTTAGATACCCAAATACAATAGCGATCTCAGCCTTCAGATTTTGTAGGTATTTTTTTTCTCTTTTAAATAAGATAAATCAATCATCAAAAAGTGAAGCCCTGCAAAAGTAAACCTTCTTGTTTCTTTCTGTATGGACTGTTTCATAAACATGGAGATTGAATAACATCTTGTCAAGACAGGACTATGTGATACAAATATTTTAAGGAACACATAATTTATGCAAAATTGTTCCCATGTTGCCTTCAAATGGCCACTTGTACCACTTTTCACATCACCTAAAAGGATGTGAAAAACAACACCGTGAACATACTTCATAGATTAATTTATCCTTATGTGCTGTGATTTAGCTGTTAGAACTTCCCAATGGAAATAGGAAAACTACAAACAAACTAATGCATGTGTAGATGTTTTTGTTTCCTCCAAGCAGACAATTTCTTATTAATTTCCACTCATGATATTATTTTGCCTAATTTACATTCTGAATAGTCCAGGAATGGAAGAAGAAATTAGTAAAGAGGGGACTTCTGTTTTCATACTGAATGGCACTGCCAGAACACATTCCAGGAACAAAATAAAATAAAACTGGAATTGGTTGTGCAACTTTCCTCAGAGGCAACCAGGAAAGAATGTGATGCTGTGCCAGTAATTCCCTTAAGTAAGCAGGTTAACTTGTATTTTATAGTCTTATTTGATGAATGAATACTTTCGCCAAATTCCAAAAATGACAGTTGATTTTATTAATGTTATTTTTGTAGTTCATATAATTATGAGTTACAGAATCTTAATGCTCAATTTATAGTGAAGAGAGATATTGTTAAAGGGGGCAGGAAAAAAACACACAACACCAAAAAGCACCAAAACCAAGTTTACTCATATACATAGAACGAATATTAAAGAGACAGAAAAACATACTTATAACGCTAATGCTGCTGCTAATAATAATAATAACAACAATAATAATAATAATAACAATAATAATAATAATCATCATCATCATTTCAATTATTTATATGCTGTTCTGTTGTGTTTCTTATGATAGTAATTGTAAGTCTTAGCTATATTTTCCAATTTGATTTCTGAGAGAAGTTGAAAAATATACCATATTATAATAAATTATTTCAAGATAAAATCTACTGTATTGCTTATTGGCTTATTGTGGGTTTTATCCAGAATATATTTTAAAAATAAGTGGATTTCATGCAGACAGTACAGGAGCCAAAAATGTTTATATATATATAGGGTGTCTGGAGGGGAGGAAATTTTTATTCATTGCATACCTTGAGAAGAAAAAGGCAATAGAAAAGAAGTAATGGGATGCATGACTTCATAGAGGATCCCTGATTTAAGAGATTGACAACACAAATGAAGTAGCATTGGGATCACTTCAGGAAAACATTATGTAATGATAGATTTTATACTGCTGGAGGAGTTTAGAGTTCTGGAAGTTACCCATGCATTTTGTGATGACACCTTCTCACCTGCAAATATCCAACAGTTAGAAGCATTGGTACTTGGTACCTCTGCAGAGTGGAAGCCTCCCATTATCCATTCAGCATAATTCAGGTACATTCAGAATTGTACAAATGTCATTGATTTTTGAATATTAAAGGTGCAAATCTTTTTAAAAACATGACTCAAGAAGGTTCATACACATTCATAGCCATGTATTTGTCAAATAAAAATAGAACTACAACTGAAAAAGCAAACACTTTAAAGCTCATACAGATTACTTCTCTTCTGCTCTCATGTTTTATTCATTTAAAGCATAGTCACATATCAATGACAGCATGGCTAACTTAATTTAATCTTTGATTGTGGAATTAGCTGCATTTTGTGAACAAGATCTTAGAGCTAAAACAAGCTATGGTGCTTTGGCAAAGCAGAGTGTCTGATGTCTTACATTTAGAAGAGACAGAGAGATATAAGCCTCAGTTCTCATTTGAACCATGAGAATTATGAAGATTTTTCACTTGTTATTTGATCCAGAACATTCCTCCATCACCACAGAATGCAGTGTTCTAAAAAGCAGTACCCATCCCTCACGTAAACTTACACAGGACTACAGCATGTCTCTTGAAATAAAGAATGCTTCCCTGCTGTGGAAATGAAAGGGTTTTTTCGATCTCTCTGCTGTGCTTCCAAACTGAAGAAAAGCAAATATTAAACTGACCATTCAAACTAAGATAAGCACTGTTCAGCAGCCTCTTCACTAAACTAAGTAAGAAAACTGAACAGTTTTTTACGGTATTATGTGTTAGAAAACCATAGGCTTAGAAAATAGTGTTTATCTTTGCTGTGCTAGCATTTTAAAAACATCTCTTACACAAGATTTTAAAACTTCTCTCTGGAAAAACTACCCTGTGGGCTGTGCTGCCCTCAATGTCACAAAACCCTATCTTGACTTAAGACAACAAAGGGACAACTTAAGCCAAACCATGTTAAAGATTGGTGTGGGAATGCAGCTAGAGAGCAGAACTGGGAGCACGGCTCAGCTTGTCACAGCCGACAGGGATGTGTTAGCCATGGTACACCACAGGCCTTGGCAAGAGTAAGCGGGATTTTAAGAAGGAATGCAAGAGATAAGAAAGTGCTTGGTACGAGATGCTGAGTTTGCAATGTTATGGAATATCACACGATGTACCTGGTCAGCTTACAGCAAAGCATAGGCTGAGCAAGGTTGTTTAGTTACGAATAAGCAATAGACCTTGGTAACGCAAATATTATTGGTGTGCTATTTTTACCAATTGTAGAAAGGGTATATAAACTTTGTTCTGTGTATCAATAAACGGCTTCATGCATGCAATTCATGAAGACCTCATCTCTTCATTTCCACCGCTGTCAGATTGGCAAATTTTTGCTTTCTCCCACATGAAATTTGAAAGACAAATTGTTGAACAGACATCTGTCATGCTGTTCATAAGGATATGCAAATTTAATTGGAAAAACATGCCAACTTTCATGTTACATATAGTTTCCAGTACCCTGGGTTATTAACATTTTGGAAGGATTTAAAAGAAAAAAAGTCTTATTCTTTTTTTTTTTTCACAATATCTCTGCTGCTTTTTCTTATTCTTATTCTTTTATTCTTATTCTTTTCTACATTCACTTTTTATGTGAAATTATAAGAGGTACTGCCACCAATTTTTAGAAAACTGATTGATCTGGTATAGCTTGCAAATTCATTGCTTACAGAATTTAAAGTGTATTGTATTTTTTGAACTAGAAGACAATTCCTATAATGAAATCTCTTTTATCCATGCTATCATAAGTAATATTTCAATACTTAAAAAGGTCAGCAAATAGGAATTCTGAGAATTTCAGCTGAAATCTCTTAAGATGGATGTTCAGATAGATTCTGCATTTTAATTTGCCATGTTTCTGAAATCTGACTAAAGAACATGAAGATATAAATTATATATATTTATATATATATGCACATGAGCTAACTTTAATTGACAGTAGCAGAAATAACTAGAATATATATCAGAACCCAAAATGAGAACCACCTGAAGTTTCTACTTATTTAGTTTTTGTTGTTCTTTTTTTTTTTTTTTTTTTTTTTGTGTTTTTTTTGGTTTGGTTTTTTGTTGTTTGTTTTTTATTTGTTTTGTTTAGTTTTAAACATGGATTACTACAAAATAAAAATAAGGCAAATCAGAGTGAATGCAAATATGCATCTAAGTTGGAGTTTAAACAATCTTCTATCTACTGGGAGATATTCTATAGAGGATGAAAACAACTACTTTCATCCCATTTTCCTAAAGAGAGTAAGCTGATGCTGCCATTCTGCATGCAATCTGCATACTGTTACCTGTTAGTACCCATTAACAGACTTGAATAAAGCAAGGCTCTATGGTTACATTCTTTGGAAAAAAAGAGAAAGAATATAAAAATGAGAAGAAAGAGTGAACATGAGTGCACATAAAATGACTGATCAAGTGAAAAGCTTCAAAATGATGTCGTGTGTTCTTAGAGAATTCCCAAAGAGGAAAAAGACTTCACAAAAGGGGTTCCAGTTCAGTAGACCTGTGCACAGTATTAAAGAACAAGAACCAGCCAATGACAGAGCAGGAGTTAGACTTCATTGGGTTGAAAGCTTAAGAAGATAAATTTTGAAAGTTAGTGTTAAGTTCTTACTCACTAGAGTGGTAAAGAAATAAGTCCATGATACCCTCAAAAAAGATTTTATCATTGATAAAAAATTACTTATTAAAAAATGTTTAAAGTATTTATAATTTTAGCATGACTTTACAGAAAATTGTCTTCAAATTATCTTCAATCTTCCAAAATCTGGAATTACAAAAACGAAGTGTAAAATTTAACATCTTTTTTTTTTCCCCCTGATTTTAGAATGTGATCAATGATTTAGTTATTCTGAAATTGTTAATCAAATATTATTTGAATTACCCTTTTTTCTGCCTTCTCATACTCACTGAAAAAAATTATGTGAGAGTCAGTATTTTTTTTTATTCACCCTCATGCTAGCAAGGTAATGACCACATGTACAGTGTAAGTTCTGACTTTACAAACATGCCATTTTTTGCAATCTGAGTTGGAATTTAAAACTTTGTAAAGGTTGTCAAACAGTTATGGTTAAGAAATTAACAAACAAATTGTACTTGCTGTTCATCCTGAGGTCTTCAAAGACAGCTGATTTGTTGCACCTGTGTTCTGGCCTTCTGATGTTGACAGATTTCTTTTACACTTTTTCACACTCTTTCTGGTCAACAGTGGACGTTTTTCATTCCTCCTTGGAGGAAGAGAGAATTGAGGGACGTGTGATGAACCAATGGAGTCAAGAGGTCTTAGCATCCCTGTCCAATCCATGATCATTGTTGGGATGCTATAAATAGACATGTAATGTAAACGTAAAATGTAAAAGGCTCTTTCCTGCTCGACTTGCTTGGAGTCAGGTGTGAGTTTCTCTCTCTCTCTGTGTCGTTAACAGCGACACCACTTATTTTCCCTTGGTTCCACAAAAGAGTTAAACATTTCCATTCTAGTTTGTTTTGGAGCTGGGCTTGGTGATGCCACACATGCTCTTCATACTTAGTGCAAGAGGAAAACAAGTCACAGAAAGATGCTGCGGGTTGTATTGCTTAAATCAAAGGAGCTGTTGAAATCTGCTGGGAACAGATCTCACTATTCCCAAGGGAAGAGCTGCCCTTGGATATTATTAATACATGGGTCTAGTTCTAAGATGTTGAAGAAGGGAAGTTTATTTTAGTCTTTCTGATTTAAACATCCAGATCCTTCTTATATCTGACCTAAATAGCTCTCCCTTGATGACAAATAATAGTAAATGTACAAACTAATCTCCATAGTGATATTTAGCTGTCAAAATAAGGTTATTCCTAAATCATTCTTCTCTCTAGGCAATCAAAGTTAAGAATGTTATGATTGATGTAGTTTTCCTTTGCCTCATTTTACCCCAATTAAAGTAACAAGACTCTTATGTCTTATCAGTTGTCTCAAAGATTAGTTTTTTATGCCTTTTCCATTTTTCTTAAGTATTTTTTTCTTTATTAATGATTCATGCTCATCCTATGTGATCTTTTTGTCTGTGCAAAATACTTTGACTCTGTTTCATGAGTAAGTAAAAGGGAGAAATTCCTCTATTAGCTCATGTCTGAACACAATGGTAACTATTTGATAGGAACAAAGAAAATGCTAAAAAAGGAAAAAGCTATGTCACTGGCTCATATGCTGTTTACCTGTTTAGACTGACAATATTATACTCCTGCATCTCAAATTGGTTGTGATCAGTTCTGTGCTTATTCCCCCTTGAAAGTATCTGGTGAAATTTCAGAATCTGCAGGTCGGGGTTTCCAACAATGAGTGATTTTTCTCACTATATACATGTATGCCTTTCTCACTATATAAAAGTAATAAATATGAAAAAAAAAATCAAAATAAGGCAAAGATCTGAGCACAGGTATACAAATTTGTTTTATTTTAGATTTGAGAACAGATACTTTACCTCACAGTTTACATACCTTTCAAAAAAAACTGCTGGCATCTTACTGCTAGTATCAAAAGGCATAGGTTAATAAATCTTAAGATATTTAGAAATAAAATATTACTTCAAATTTTTTGTTCTAGATATTTTCATAGGATAATTTTTGTTCACTCTAAAATAAGAAACCAAGGTTAGATAAGTTATCCTTTGGAACTGCTTTTGTGTTAAGGCCATCTGAGGTGACCATTTTAGATTTAAATACTTAACCTTTGGAACCTAACGTTAAACTAAATTATTTGCTTCCTTAGACAACAAGGACAGAATAAAAAATGCCATAAAATTAATGCAAGATAGAATTCAAAAATTCAGTCATAAGTAATCTTAGTATATACTATTTTATGTTATTTAACTTCAGCAAAATGTATAGCAAGCACATTCATGTGTTGTTCAGTATACTTATGGTTACTGTGATCTCCTGATCTAATGGGGACAGGAGAATAAGCACTACTGATAGTGTGATTCCAGTAGCTAGGGATTTATTTTTTCACCAGTTAGAAGACAAAAAATTACAAATTACAGAATTTTATTCACTTCAGGTGTCCACAGAGTATTGCTTGTTAAAACGAAAAATGCCACAAACATGACTGTGTTTCACGGCTCTGAAAATTATAGCTATTGTTTTCTCATAGACATGGTAAATCATAAAATTATGAAAAGTAGCCAAGTGGAATGTAGGTAATTGGCATTATATGGCCATTTTCTGTCTCCATTCTATTTTAAATTTTCAAGTATTGCATTAGTTGCAAATGAAGACAAATTTTATAATTATACAATTCTTGATTCCATATTTCTGTGTTTGTTTGGGGTTTTTTTGCCTAGAAAATTTACTACTACAGAAACTTTTAAATTTCCTTAATGTGAGTTATCCGCTTCAGTGTCTTGAGACTTGTATCTTAGAAGAAACCAAATTGGACTGTGAAAATCCTTATTTCCACTGGGATTTTTATTTTTAGAAATTTTTTTGCTTTCCCTCCATCTGCCTTTGAGCAATTTCCTGTGCTTCAAGCATGGACAAGCAATATTAATCTAATTCCTAGTTTCTGTGAGGCACATTAGGTTAGATGAAATGCACCTCAGATCACCTCTTTAGGAGCTATGCATTTGTTTAACTGTTTCATCATCTCACTGCCATCAAATCTTTGCAAAACCCAGAGCTATATGCTATGAAAAATATTAATATGTCTGAAGTGGATGCGAAGATGAGAAGGAAAAACAAACAAGTAGGCACCATATTGCATTTGACAATGCAATTGTCAGGAAGGCTTCTACTCTGATTTTCTAACTAGCAATCAGTCAAAACCATCACATTTTAGGAGTATGATTCAGTCACCATTCAATTTACTCACCAGGTGAGGTACAACAGCAGTACAGTTAGTACTTGCTTTCAAAAAACACTTCAAAGACTATGAAGGAAGAAAGACAAACAATCAGTTTCTCCTTTCCCCTTTCCTAGCTTTCAATCAGTTGCAGCTGAAAGAAATGAGTGTTGTTTCTCCCCTGCCCATTCATAGGGCAAGGTATTATCTTCTGCACTCAGGAGGAGAATCAAGGTTGACCAAAGCATTTCTCACTTTACCTCGCTTCTATTAACTGAGATTCACATTCCCTTCCTGATACTTAGTGTTGTTCCTTCAATAGTTTGCAAATAGTAAATATTGTGTAGAAATAGCTTCAGATGCTCTGTTCTAATTGAAAGTAACCCTTCAACACACTTGCATTTCTTAGCTGTTATTAATATTTCTTATAGTTGTGTATTTATATATATTTACATGCTCTCTATATATGATATGTATATATACATATATGCTATGTGTATATATATATATATATATATATGTATATATGCTGGTTTAGATCTTACAAATTCAAGCAAGGAGAGAGTAATTTGTAGGTCAATACAACAGAGCAGTTGTTCTGGTACTGCTGTTTGGCACTTTTGTTAAGTTTTTTGCTATTAAGCCGAATAGTTTTTCTTTTTATTGCCATCTTTAAATCACAAGTGTGTTATTAGGTTTCACACTTACTTGGGGAAAAGCCAAACAAACCCGCAACAATACCTAATTGGAAAAAGTCCAAAACACAATATTGGGCTGTTATCTGGATATAGCTTTCTATCTGCAGAGATTCCCTTTCCTTTCTCTCCTGGAAAAATAACATGCTGAAGAATGCCCTAACAGAGGAATTGTACTGGGATTTTTGTTTTTTTGTTCCTTCTTTTCCTTACCAGTTTCCCTACAGACAATTTAATGTCTTTCTGTCTCCATCCTATGACTCTTCCTGCAGAAAGTTGCAATAGTAAATGGGAACAATTATCTGTAGAGCAAAGAGTTTTTCTGCTATCTCTTCACTGAGATATCAAGTAGTTTTATTGGTGAATTATGAAAAATCTAATATGATATTTAACACTTAAAAGAGGTCACTTGTTTAGCATATACAAAATGGATCGTCTCGTGTAGCAGGGACAGAGTGCCCAACAGGACCAGGGCAGTGATTGTCCCCTGTACTCAGCACTGGTGAGGGCCAAGGACAGTTCTGGGCCCTTCACTACAGGAAAGACATCGAGGTGCTGGAGTGTGTCCAGAGAAAGGCAATAAAAATGGTGAAGATACTAGAGAACAAACCTTAAGAGGAGATACTGAGGTGACTGGGGTGGTTTGACACCAAGTAAAGGAGGCTCTGGGGGGGGGGGGGCTTATCCCTCTCCACAACCACCGGAGAAGGGGTTGGAGCAAGGAGTGAGTTGGTCTCTTCTGCTGAGTAACAAACAATAGAACAAGAGGAAATGGCCTCATGTTACACCAGAGGAGGTTTAGATTCGATATCAGGAAAAAATTCTTCACTGCAAAGGTTGTAAAGCACTGGAACAGGCTTTCCAGGGAAGTGGTTGCCAGGGAGTATTTAAAAGAAGAGTAAAGTAGATGTGCCACTTAGAAATATGGTTTATTTGTGTCAGTGGGATGTTTATGGTTAGACTCAATGATCTTAAGGGTCTTTTCCAATCTAACTCCAATCCAATAATTTCCAACTTATGATTATATGCTATCCAGAGTTTTAATGAAGCACTGACATAATTTTCCTCACTAATTTTATTTTCTTGCATGCAAATAACAGAAGTGACTTAGAAAAGACATTTAAATATTTTTCCTATTCTCACAGTGCCTTTCTTCAAAACAACGCTGATGACAAAATCTCTGCACTTTAAATACCAGAGAAAAAGAAAATTCGCAGTTTTTAAGAACTGCAGTAAAAGAAACACAGACAAAAAACGTATTCATGAGATCTGGTTTGTTTTTCTTTTTACAGGAATCTAACTACATTTCTACCACAATATTCAATGAACTAAGGTATGGTTTAATTTCTTTAGTGGAATTTTTAGTAAATTGAAGGTACGAACATTAGAAAACCTATCTTCATGATACATTTTACAAATATTATTTTCTGCACTCTAATAACTTCAATATTGTTTCAAAAGCAAAAAACATATATAAGAGAATGTTTTAAGAAGAATTGTTTATTTCCAGAAATCAAATTCCACACTTTTGCCATGGTTAAATGAAAAAAAGTGCCAATATATGTGTAATCAAACTATGTATTCTACACCCATCTACATTATTCCTGACAAACCGTTAATGATGAGTCATTTGAAACAGCCACTCATTGCACACCCAGACCCTGCAAGGCAATGTTTCCTCACTTGCACAAAGACCCAGCCATGATATCTCCCTCCAGGGGAGCACCAACACAGTTACACCCATCCTGAGGGACAAATGGGCCATCGTAAAATGGCAGCTACAACCATCAGAGACCCCAAAAATACCATAGGATTATATCATTCCATTGCAAAACTCCCTGCCCTGGTGGAGGTACCACCTGAATCTGATCACTACCACTGGAAATCCAGAGAAGAACCAGGCCTTGACTCTACCAGTTTAAGCCAGTGTTTCTATATTATTGCCTTTATTGTGATTTTCCTATTAAATTGCAACTCCAACTTGAAATCTCTCACAAAGTATTTGTGTTGAGTTAATTCCTCCCATTGGTTTACTTTCAAACCAGCAGAACTCTGTAACTTGCAATATTTAAGTGGACAAAGGCAGAAACTAAACCTGCGTGGTTTCTCTCCACAGTTGCCTTGAGAAGGGAAAAAAACATTTTTTTGACATGATATTTTCCATTTTATATAATTGGCTGAAAATCTGTTAACAGAAAGTTGGTTGTCTAGCTGCAGCTACATATGTATAAAAAAAAAAAAATCAAACTGTGTTTGTAACTTTAAGTATTGAAGACATTGATTGTTAAATCTTGAAAGAAACTGCTACTTCTCTTTTCCTTTATACAATGGAAATTCCCAAGGTCCTCCTAATTTGTTCTTTTACTTTGTTTTGCCTAAAATATGTAATGTTTCTTTAGACTAGTTCAGTTGTATGTCAAACTCTCACACACAAATATTAAAGGACATTTATTAGAAATTCTCTAGAAAAAGAAAGAACTGGAAGAACAGGCACGTGTTTTCATCTCAGCCATTCTACTGTTGGTGTTGCCATCATGGAAAAGCTCAAGAACTTGCCTTTCAGAACAGGTGACAAGGCCAGTAGCTACAAACTTCAAGGTATGGGGCAAGACATTACCAAAAGGCAGGAAAAGTCTGAATGAACTTCTGTAAAGAATGGCATTGCTTGTTGTCACTGTAGTTTTGGTGTTTGTATAGTTCCAGAAATGTTTTGCCTTCTACTCTACTGAAATGAAAGAGTGTCTGCTCTTCGGATCTCTTACCCACAAAGTTAGGAGGAAGTCCATCCCTCAAATACAAGTTGGCTTCTGGGCTCTATAGTAAAGAGCCAATTTTTATCTCTGGGTCAACTGTCATGATCAGCCTTCAGTGCTAGAATATCTTATTTTAAGGAATTAACCTTCCCAGCATTCATGTATAAAAAGTATAATTTAGACATATTCCACTCTGATGTTTTTACTGTCTCCTCTGACAGTCAAAGGAAAAACTATTTTTGCATTATCAATCAGTATTACTCAGTAGAAGTAGATCAGAGCTGGGCATCCAACATCCACATCATCTGCCTTCTGGGGAAGAGACAAAGAACTCCTTTGGATTACCTGTAGTAAGATAGTGGGCTGTACTACTTGAAGATATTCTAATTTATACTCCTGTAACACATCTTCCATCTCAGTTTTATATGAGAGACATTTTGTGAAATTTGCTTTGTGAATCACAGCATAGTAGGAGGGCACAAATAGGAGATTAATTTTAAAAATGTATTTCTGAAATGAACTAACATGCTAATGTGAATGCAACTGATGTCAACCAAACCACGGTTTGAGGTAAATGCTTAATTCAGGAGCCACTAGGCACAAAAAGTGGAATTTCATTTTAAAGCAACTTCAATAATGTGCTGGAGAGACCATGAGGGAATTAACATGCCTACTTTTTACCTGACTTTCATAGCTTCAATTTGAAAAGTGTACCAAATACTGGCAGAATGTTTTTATAATAAGAAATTAGAGGAATACATGATGGAGTGATAATAATACCTATTCAGAAATTATGGTTTGGTTTTTTTTCCACATCATTTTTAGTTTAATTTGTTTGATTCTATGCATACAAATGGTTAGTTTACATATAAAAGAGAAGAAAGAAGGAAATAATTTAAACTGCTGAGAATTGAATTGGTTTCTGTGTTCATGGTATTATGATGTTTTGTCAAGTCATAAAATGACAAATTTTTGGTAACTGTGAATCAAGATTTAAAAAAAAATTGAATGCATATCTTAGAGAATAAACAAAAACTCACCTGTGGATAATCCCTATTCTTCAGAACTTCAGTAAGTTAAGTTCTAACTTTTTTTTATTATTTATAATTGTATTACCCATTAGTAGAGAATTTCAGCTACCTATATTTCCCTCTATGTGGTTGGCTTCACATCTATACAAGTCAATGACAGAGCTCCCACTGTAGAGTTAGAATCAGCTTAGTAAAGAATAGAAAGACTTTTTGAGAAATTCTTCCTCTTTGAGTAACTGTGATGTTTAATGATTTTCTGCAGTTATTTGATAAAAATGAGATGATTCCATCAATGTAAGCTCAGAAAATATTATATATGAGATTTTAGGAGTTTATATCTGTTTTGTACTTCTTACTGCTAAAGGTAAATAAAATTCACTCTTGCAAAGAAAATTCCATACATTCAAAGGCCAGCAACAGTCAACAAGGTGGACAATAACTTATCTGTAAATAAGAGATTTTTCTTCTTTTAATTATAAAAATTATATTTTAGTTATAGAAATGTTTCCTATTTTAATTATAAAAACCCAGAAGTGTTTTCTGTAGTCAAAACCATGTGGCATTCAATTAACAAAAATTATCCATCAGGTTCAATAAAAATTGATGTATCATTTTCCATTGACATTAACTTCTATTATGTCTGGTACCAAGCATAAGCCTTGAAAATTTTATATATTTGGCAATAGCATAATCTTTATGCTAAGCACTTGGTGAAACATTTGCACTATTTACTATATTACATATTTTTCTGGAAAGCTAAAAATTGGGGTACATATTGTCTCCTAATATGAATCAAGCTATCAGAAAATTACAGTTATGGATTTCAAGGCCATTTTCTTGTTTCTTTTCACCTATGATAAGTTTTGGATTATTCCTCAATACTTTCATGGTTCTATACAACACTAGAGGGGGTTGATTTTTTTGTTTTCTTTCAGAGCAGCAGGTACAACTAAATGGAACTGTTAATCATTCCCATACCTTCAAGCATCCAACATCACGACCAAATCACTCAGTGAAATACAATTAAACATATCTTTAGTGATCAAGATGACTGTTGGGGATGGATAGCTAGTTCTGTTCAACACAAACACGCTCCAGTGTTCATGCTCTGGATAAAAATATCTCCACACCATCCAATCCAGCTGTGACTATCAGCATGGCTCAGAGGGCTAGGGCACTCACTTGTCCAACTGGTCTAGGTGTCCAAGTCCTAACTGCCAGACTGGCTTAATGTGTAATGATTCTACCTTGGGCTCAGTCCTCAGCCTTTAGTACAGTGTTACAGTTATATGTTTCTTTTAACCTCTGTAGGATTATTGTTTTCTGTTTCAATCTTCCATTTATTGCTTTCAAGCAACTATTGCAACAAACAAAATTGCTTTCAAATAACTGTTCTTTGTATTGCTCTCAATTTCCTACTTACTGCTTTCAAAGCAAGATGCTTTACATAAGCTGCCACAGGCCTCTCTGGTGAGTTGAGCCAAAGCCAAACCGTCTGACCTTCTCTACAGCCAAGGTCAATTAGTGATCACTGCCTGGGCTATTATCACCTTCTGGCCTCCTGCCTTAAATGCCTTATAGGGACATAAAGCTCTTAAGATCTCACATCTTTGCCTCTTATGCCTTTGCCAGAAAGAAATCCTTGCTTTGTCTGAGTTTTCAGTATGTTTCCCACGAAAGAATTATGTGTGCTTGAATAGTTTTCCCAGAGTATATGATTTTCATCTACCGAGAGTTGAGCAGATGTGGTCAAGATCTTGCATACCCAAGTGGCTCTTTTGGGTGGGTTTCATACCTAAATATGCTAATGGTTGTTCTGATAGAAAATACTTTCAAACACTTGCAGAAAATGTAGTCAGACAGTTGAAAAAGGCAAATGAATATAGAAATAATACTGCATCTTAGTATTATAGTCAAAAAAGTTATGCAAACTTATTCATTAACTGATTAAAAAAACTCAAACACTGTAAATCCAACACTTCCTCTCAAAACCCATACCTTTTTGATAATTCTTGTCTAATGAATAAGCTCTTTGAGAACTCACTATTGGAAACATGGGACTGCATGTGTGGATAATAATTTCTTTTTTTGTTCACCCTAGGACAAAACGATAATTGGGAGTTCAGGTGGCTGAACCTGAACCTGCTCCAAGCATGGCCATTTCTGAGGTCAGACCAAAATGCTCAAGGCTTTGTTCCCCCTGGTCTTCAAAAACCTCTAAAGATCTAGATAAGAGACTACACAGCTTCTCAGGGCAACCTAGTCCCCTGTCCAAAAAGGGGTAACACTTTTCTCCTTATAGCCAGTCTCAACTTCTCTGGTTTTAGTCTCAGATTCATTATCTAATCTCCATACCCTCTTACCAACCATTTGCTGAATTCTCCTATTTTTTGTTGTCTTTTTTTTTATAATGAAGTCCAAGGTGGATGTAGGAGCTAGATGAGGAGTGCTGAGTGAACGGGGATGGATAATCACTTCCCTTGATCTTCCAATTGTGTCCCAATAAATACAGCCCGGGATTCTGCTGGCCATATTTGCTGTCTAAGCATACTGCTGGCTGATGTTCAGCTTTTGTTGCAGTCTCCAGTGTTGCAGCAGACTTCTCTTTAGGGGTAGAAATGAGCCAAGACACAGACTCTCATTTAACAACATGGAAAGTGTCCCAGTTTATTCTTCTTTACAGCTTTGCCATCCTGACTCTGACTGCAGCAAGCTCCTGCTGTAGGGTCCAACTGCAGACTCTGGCTGTGGCTGTTTCCTGCTGGACTGTGACTGCAGGCATTGGTTTGCAGACTCTGAGCACAGATTTCACCCAGCTCAGCTGGGACTGCAGGCTCCAACTCCATCAGACCCAGACTGACCTCACAGCAGATCTTTTAGTACAGCAACTCTCTTCCTTGTGTCTCTCTGGATCATTCCTCTTTCTTCAAGGCTCCTCAAGGTCCACTTTCTCCAGAACCCCTGCCTCCAAGATACCCCAGTTGCTCAACCCACCCTTTTTATCACACTTATCTATATTAATCACAGCTGTGACCCATTAAGGGCAAGGCTATTGTTTTTTTTAATTAATTAGCAATTAGGTAATTAGTAGAACTAATCAGGGGTGAGGTTGTCTGTAATCCCTTCTTCTACACCTACACTCAGCTGTCATTTCTCAACTTGTATTACTGCTCAGGTGATTTTGCTTCCCAAGGGCAAGGCTTTGCTT
Source organism: Sturnus vulgaris (assembly GCF_052056855.1). Taxonomy (NCBI): domain Eukaryota; kingdom Metazoa; phylum Chordata; class Aves; order Passeriformes; family Sturnidae; genus Sturnus; species Sturnus vulgaris. Next base: position 76,519,282 of record NC_142244.1, read on the forward strand.
TTGTCCTTGTTGAATCTCACAATTTCTTTATCAGCTCATTCCCCCAACTTTTCCATAACTCTCATTATGACAGTGCTACCTTCAAGAATATCTACTGCTTCTGTGATTATTAATTTGAATATGCCTTCCTGTTATACATTACATTAATATATACATTACATTAATACTAATAGTCTTTGAAATAAGGCACTGTGCTTGTACAATGGAAGTAAAGGTTTTTGACTCTGTTGAACATATGTCCAAAAAATATTTATTGTTTGTTTTACTTGATCCTTAAAGCCTTTCACCAGCACCTGGATTTTTAAACTCTTTTAATTCTTTCTGTGCACTCTAACTTAACCCTGAGATTCCTGTTATTACTCCTTCATGGTACAGCTTGTCCCAGTGGTCAAGATGAGTGAGAAGGAAGACCCTGATTATTAACAGTCCTGTCAGTCTCACTTCAGTGTCAGATAAAATTCTGGACAAGGTTATTTCAGGAATTATTGAAAACCACTTGAGAGACACTGCAGTCCTTGGTCATAGCCAGCACGGATTCACGAGGATTAACCACTAAATTGGCTTAACAAACTTAGTTCCCTTTTACAATGAGACCCCTCTACCAGTTGACCAAGGCAACCCAGGAGATGTAGAGGATTTTTTTGGTTTGGTTTGTTTGTTTGGTTGGTCTTTTTAGCAAAGCTTTTGATACTGTCTCTCGTACTAACTTCAGGATTAATGTCCAACATACAGCCAGACAAATCCATACTATATTTGATGAGCCAGACAAATCCATAATACATTTGATGAGCAATTGGCTAATGCATTTGGCTCTTACATTGGGATGGTGGCAGTCATCAGTGGGGTGCCACAATGTTTAATTTATAAGTTCATTCTTCTTCAATATTTTTGTAAATATTCTAGAATGTGCAGGAATTGCACATTAATTTTGTCAACAATATAAAATTAGGAGGTTCCATGGACTCCCTCAAGGGTAGAGGCCTTTCAGAGAGATCTGGAAAGATTACAGACTTTCAATCACCAAGTCTATTGAATTGAATAAGAGCAAGTACTAGATGTTACACCTAAAATTGTGTAATCTTTTACATATAAAGGGGGACATGAGAGCTCAGAAAGAATCCCTCTAGAAGCAGATCTGGGAGTTTGAGTTTATTTTAGGTACTCCTGCAAAGAACAGGGAGTTGAGTTTGATGATCTTCTCTGATCCCTTTCAATTTGAGATATTATATGATTCTATGAATCTTTCACTTTTGTGTCATTGAATTAAATATCTTTGTTTCTGTGCTCACAGCTATGGATTTTGTTTCTCTGAGACTCCCATTCAAAGTTTCCCTGTCTTATCATCAGCACATTTCACAGACACGGTCACAGTTTAGTTCCAAGATCATTAAAATATTGTATAAAATAATTTCCTTAGTCAGTCATTGTGGAACTTTGTTCCTCAAATGCTCACTTCTTATAAGTAGGAAAACTCATATTTCTCTAGAGTGTTTCTAATGTATTGTTTTTATCAACAGTTTGCTGTAATAGAGCATATTTGTAATAAACTTCTGAACAGTTACTTGAAATATCTTTTCAGAAATTCAGGAGTGAATGGTACTACAAATGAAAATAGAGTGTAAATAGAGTAGAGTGTAAATACAGTGTTGAAGTCACAGACAATCCCATTACTTGGAATATATTCTTTTGTTTGTTTCTGTGTACAATATTCAGCCAGATTTTTTATAGTCAGGCAATTATTAATAACTTTTAAATAGTAGAAGAAATTTATTTTGCATGTTTTTTCATGATAAAATTGTGGATACTAAAAGCCAAATATTTTAAGTTCCATTAAATAATGAAGTCTAGAAAACCCTAATACTGATAATAATAAAAATGTTGCAAATTTTGATGAATTGTTCCTGCATTGAAGTTGCATCTATTTAAATTTGCACTGAGTTCAGCCATGTTCTAGCTATCATAACTAGTTTGTTACCCACATTCAGCAGATCTTTCCTTTTACACTGTTCTCAAAAAATGTTAGTTCAGATTCATTGAGATAAATGAAAATAATTATGTTGAAATTATTCCCTTCATTAAATATTTTATAATGAAGACACTATATGTTCAATGAAGGATTAAAAATAAAAAAAAAGTATAATGTATAATGCTAACTCGAAGACAAGCTGCCACAACAAATTGGGAAGGGCATCCAGTGATAAGCCCCAATAATCAATCTTAAGTATTTTGGTAGTCTGTTAATACACCTTGTAGTAGTTCCTGTGATCAAATGGCATTTAGCTTTCCTTGGAAGTCTTTCAGGAGTCCTTTGTTACCTTTTAGAAAGTGTCAATATAAGATTCCTTATCTTACTGTGAAAAACAGATGTAATGGCTGCTTTACTAAAACCATGATCTGGGAAATGTAAAAGCAAGGATCAAATTTATGAGAGATACCCTGTTTCCAGTGAAATATATTGCATTGTGACTCCCTCTGGGATATGCAAACTTACTGTTATCTTAAAACTCCTTCTGGGAGCTGGACAGAAAAGTCATGTACAGCTTGGCCTTTAACAATTCATGCACACTTTCCATGGGAGACTTGAGTCATGTAATAAATTCTTTAGATCACTCTGGGAAGTGCTATGGATGCATTTGGTGCACTACTTTGCTGTCTTTAGCTCACCATAGAACTTGAGCTCTAGACATAACAGAATGAGATAATATAGGCCTCCCAGCTTTGACTTCTGTCTTCTGTCAGTCTACATGATTGATAGAAAAGGTATTAAAAGTTAGGCACATTAAATGCCTTTACACCTTTGTCTCTGAGACAGAAGCAGATACTGATTACAAGCCTCTGATTTCCCAGGTGGCTGCTCTAACAGTAAGAGATTCTTGTTAAGGGAGTAACATCATTTCTTCTATAGTCAGAGATTCCTAAACTTCTTTGCAGTTGAACATAATTTGCAATGTACTTTGCAGAACCAGGGGGAGACAAGATTATATAAATACTCAATAAACTATAACCATAATGGCTACTTAGCCATTCTATGATTCTAGCCCCCTGGATAGATTATTGCCATGCAGAGAACTAGCAGAAAAGCAGGTTTTTAATAAAGAATATGTTAGTTGATTTTATTCTGTTTGTTATTCTGAATTATTCAGGCAGTTTTAAGTTTGAAGGAAACAGAAAAAAATATTGAGTGCTGACTGGGCATGTCAAGCTTGGAAGACGAATAGAAGAAATTAGTTCTGCATATCACCTGAGAACCTAGAGAGTGGCTGATGGAAAGGGTTTAAATGTCACAGTACAACACATGCAGACTTTGTCGTGAAAAGTAAGCTCTGGTCAAGTCTTGTTACACTATGAATTTATTTATTTGTTATAGATATTGAATCATTTATCCTCTAAAATTATATTTGATTATGAAAGTAATATTTGCCAAGGAACTTAGAGGACTAAAAGACATAAGGACCAAATGAAAAATTTGGCATTCAGTGAAATATAAATAAACTCAAATATTAAGAAATTTCTCAAGAAACATCTACAAAAATGAAACCTTTTGGGATGCAATAGAAGCATAAGAAAATGTCTTTAAATATGTCTTTGTGTATACAGATATAAATATATATATATAAGTATATATTTACAACTGATACACTAATATGATTTAAGTGATAAATTAAAGCAGGAAATTATAAATGTTATAGAAGTACATTTTGGTTGGAAATGTTAATACTCTTCTTTATTTTGACATCTTTTGTTCTTGAGGAAGGAGATAGGAACAGAGTTGTGGGAAAGGTTCATAAAAAAAGTGAAACTCCTTAAAGATGTATGCATTGCTTAAATGACTACTTGAACATTTGAAATTACTGAACAAAATGTTTTTTAAAATAGATTAATAGCTTCAATTCACTGTTTTGGAATAAATACTTATGTGAAGTGTCAGTGGACTAAAACACCAGAATCTTCAGCTATAGATTTTCTTCATTAGAATTTCAATGTTGGGAAGAGACCCCATTAGATATGATATTTATTTCTGTCTATAATTCTAATATTATTCTTAAATTCATCAGCTTATAGAAAATATTTTTAAAAAATGAAAGAGAAGAAAAAAGAGGAAGTCCAGAATTTTTTTTCATTACTTTTGTTGCAGATATTATTAAGAAGTTATGCTCTTAGCCTCATGAAATCAGAAGAGTGTTAATATGATTTAAAAGATATGAACCGTACAATGTTTCTAATGCAACAGTTTCTAACAAAAGAAAAATCATCCCCATAAGATACTGAATTTTTTCAGTTAATGAGTATGAATAAGTACTCTGATGTGCTCACATATTTTAATGATCCCTAGAATTTATTTGTGGTGAACCACAATATGTCACTCTGCCTCTTCAGCTACTTAAGTATATTGTCCACTATTCAAGTTTCAGTCACACTTCATCTTTATTAATTAAGCTGTCTAAATATTTAGTCATAGAGGCTAAAGAAAAGAATCTAGATTTCTTCCACAGTCAGTGAAGAATTAGGTCTTTAAAAGGCTGCTTCACTCTAAGGTTGTTACTCAATTACCGTAAGAAGAGGTAAAATACCTTCTGCAGGTTCAGCTCTCTGCTAACTGGAAAGTTGGAATTAAATGGCTGCATTTGTATGCCTGAAAGAGATAAAGATGAATTGCATCCTTAATCTGTTGGACTCTAAGAAATGGTTCTCATCTGTTTGTTTTAAATTATTTTGTACTGTATATTTTGTAATACCTCCAAACCCACAAATTTAAGGTAATGTTTTAATAGGTTAAGCAGTATTTGCATAAAAAATAATATATTAATATTTACTATATATGTATTCCTGCTCCTTTCTAGTTTTCCCCATCTGTATTTTTCCATTGTACGTACTATTTTCACTGTTATTGATGAGTGCGTACATTATTAACTATTTAATTATCTCATTAAGAATTGAATGAGTCAATATTTTGTTATTTAATCCTTTTAATTGCATAAATTTAAGGCTTCTTAACTAGTCCTTTTAAAACATGATAGACAGATTCTTCCTTACCTTAGCACATGAATAAAATATAATTTTTGTGGTTATTTTACGTCCACAGGAGTTAATTATGAAACTGTTATGAGTATAGCAAGCATAATGCTTATTTTAGGATTTCCCTTATTGTCTGTTATCAAGTCACCAGGTAATCGTCACTGATTTATACAATATGTAAAGGAGTTTTAAAATTCCATTACTTTCCTCTAGAGAAAGAGATAAATTATTATTGCTACCCAGGCAAATCAAACTACATATGTCAACCATTAAATGGTTTAAAATCACTGAGCTATCATGATGTACCTAATTCTATACCCTAAATCTGGTGTTCCAGATTTTATTAAAATGAGACTGAGTTGTCAGAATAACAGAGTAGATACAGCTTAAAAATTAGTGATGAGCATATAGGTGGTTGCAGATTTATCTTGTTCTTGATTCTAAGAATAAAATTAGTGTTACCTACAGTACAAGATACTCTTTTTAATGCACATGGTTTCCAATTCAGTAAATTCTGTTAATTAAAATGAATCTGTTTATTGTGCACAGTGTATAAAAGGGAGAAAGGAGCTTATTAACTTGAACTATTACATCAGAGGTAATAGGTCTTTGAACCCTTAAGCAGCTTTTATCTGATCAAAGTACATTTCTAGTATATGGTTTTTCGTATCCAGAGACAGTTTTATAAGAACCCCAGAAGTAATTTTTTCCTAAAACTACAACCCATTATAATAAAGATTCTAGAAGTCTTGGTTTAACTTTGCCAAAGAGATGTTTTCTTGCTTAAGAAAAAAAAATATTAGTGTGGACTTCCACTTCATCCAATATCAATGCCTGGAACCTGGTTAGTTTCCAGGTGCTGAACTTTTCATCAGCTAACTTAGGTTGTAGTTCACTAATGGTTACATGCAGGTGTGAAATACAGTCATATTCCCCTGTAGTTGCCTCCAGTCACTCATTTTTTCCAGTAGCTGGATCTAGACCTTAGTCTCCTCTGCATGCTGGCATTTAAATCTTCAAACTCCTTGGCTACCCTGTTCTCTTGTTCTACCTGTTGGCTTGTGTGACTGTGAATTCTCTACTAGCTCATATGCCCAGGGTGAAAATGGAAAGGTCTTGCCTGTAGATGATAGTCAGAATTAGAATTTATTACAAAGGCAAGTTAGACTGTAGTGATAAGGTGTGAGGCTTAGTCCAGCAAGGAGTTAGGAAGTCAGCCATGCAATGAGAATAGATCATAAAATTGTACAAAATGGCACAAATGGATAAACTAAAATCTAAACAAATCAGTCTTGTCAGAATTCTGCACTTGCTATTTTACCTGTTACAGCAGTACTGACACCGTACAGATTAATGGGCAAAAGACTCATTAGTATCAGAGCCAAAATTGTTGTATAGAAAGTATTTTAAGTATCAACTCAAATTCTTCTGTTTTATGCTTCTCCTTCCTAGGTCATTTTGAGTGCTAAATTTAATGGAGACAGTCTCTTGTAAGCAGCAAGCTGGTGATTGTCACTGAATCCTCAGCACCTTGGTTTGCTCAATGGGGAGAATGTAGGGCCAGTGAAGGTCCCTGTTCCTTAATCTTAGGTACATGTGAGCCTGTATTTATGCACTCAGTGGTCACAGTCTGCTCAGCTCTCTGAGGTTCCCAGCTAAACAGTGAAAGCCCAGACATCTCCTGGGATTCTGTAGTGCAAAGTCTGTAGCTTTTACTAATAAATGGGGAATTTTTTTTTCAATTTAGTGACAGTGCTTGGTTTTCTTTTATGAAGTTTGCCATCAAAATATTAACTCATTATGAAGGACAGAACGGCCTGGGTGAGAAATGTATAGACCTTAAAAACTTTAAAATAATTTCATAGATGTTGCTTTTTTTACCTTTTTAAAAATAAAAAAAAATTGAGAAAAGTACTTGGGCATATTCATCATTGTCCATAGTTCTGATAAGTCAAATCCCTCAGGTAGTAAAGCCCACAGGATCTGGCATGTTAGTACAGCTGATATACAGGGCACTGTTGCTAAGAGTTCAGTCTAACAGTGGGAGAATTGTGCGATTCAGCCTGAGAAGAGATAAAGGCAATAAGACTGACATTTGAGAAGTATAATCAGAGAAACTGGGAAGTGGGAAGAATTACAGCCAGACCATAACTGCGATCTCTCTCTAAAAAAGTTTAAGAATCTTTTGTCTGTAGAAAATCACTCAGACTGTCAAGGCTGCAGGGATTAATGTACCAAATTAAATCTGCCTTTTTTTTAACAAAAAGATTTCAGCCCTTCCTTCATGTCTGGACATTTAAATGTCAGCATGGTGCTAAATGTTCTTTTTGTATTACAAAGTGAATTGAAGCTATTTAAAGGAGCTGCTAGACTTTTAGTTTTGTTTGACAGAATAGTTATTAAATGAACCAATAGGACTTTATATCTACTAAATTTGATTCGGAGTGGTTACTCATTAGTTCACAGCCCCCAGCTACCCTAGACACATTTTTGTGATTTAAAAATTAATTCACTAGTATCAGTGCTATTTTTGCATCTTATTTCAAAGAAATTCTTATTGCCATTTACACAAAATCACAAAATAAAAGTTATTTCAATTTGCAAGCAATGAAGCAAGAGCACACTGTGCCATTCACAAATTCAGGTCCCCAGTGCAGCACAACTTACTGTATTTCACTATTTAATTCTGTTCATATTAGAGCATTTTATTTTAGGGGGAAGAAGCCCCAAAAACACATAAAATCCCTCTTTATTTTTAATTTAATGGCCATGATTTCAGATGCATGATAGACCTTCTTGGGTTCCTTATATGGCAAACCATTTTTATAGAAGAACCAAACCTACCCTCATTTTCATGTATATTTTCTTCTTCAGTGTTTAAACTCTCTGCTGAGACCTCATCCTTATCCTAGTAGGTGCCTACCGTTCAGCAATCATTCTTGCTTAACATTTATTCAAGAGACAAGCTTTGCTTTGCTTTTGCTTCTAACTGATAGTGCATGACAAATGATAGCTTCACAATATTTTTTTTCTTAAAGACTTATTTAGAAATCTTTACTTCTTTCTGCCATCTACACACAATCTTTCCTCAGCTGAAGCAGAGCAATGTTTCCCAGATATGTGTTTCTATATTCATATATATTTCATTAAAGTTTTATATATTATTATAAACTTACATTAGACACATTTTTTTATTATCTTATCCTTTTCCCACAGAACTTGGAGAGCAGAGCTTTTTTCTTGCAATGTTTGTAATTTAAGAGCAGAATTTTTTTATAGAAAAAAAGCAAAAGTGGTTTTCTCTCATTGTGGATGTTTATGTGAAACTTGATTTCACAGATCACGTGATAACTGTCAATTATTTAATTTAAAATTTTAATGCAGTGATTAACTAATCCACTAATCCTTACTGAAGGCAATGGTATGAACCTTCAGTGCTGCATCAGAACAGCAGTTCAGCAGGCAGTCACAATATGTCAGAAACATATACTCCTACAACCAAATATAATGGTTTATTGATTTCTGAATCTTCAAATGCCTAGCATTGGTACTTTTATTTCTATCATAATTAATTATAAAGCACAAGATTTACCCATTTGAATAGAAACTCTTAATCCAACACAGTATTATGCATAACATTTTTAGAACATTATAGCTGGATAATTTTCTGAAGAATTCCACATTATGTTCAAGAATATTTAAATGCCAGAAAAAGTAAAGCATGAGAGAAGCACCCTGCAATACTGACAAAAATAAAATGTAACATTTTATGGTGAATTTTCAAGGAAATTTACTGCATTTGATTACTTTAGTTTTCAAAAATCTCATTGACTGAGGAAGGAAAGACTGGCACAGAATCAATAAATATTCAGAGAATGTAAAGACCTCAACAGTATTCTGCAAAGAAAACATTTGGTCTGCTTAGCATATACATGCTTTGAATACCCATTTAAAACAGTGAATTAGAATCAAAATGTAGATTTCAGAACTTACTTTTTTCTGGGATTCTAGGGTTTGACTGGTGAGATAGTGGGTGCTCTTTTCATTAGTCAATAAGATCTCAGGAAATAACAGGGTCTTTGATTCTAAGATCCCTTATTGTGAGAGATGTCAGAAATCAGTAGCATGACATTTTCAGCCTCCAGTATCTCCAGGCACAGTTTATTTGCAGAAAATAGATCATCCCAAACTACTGCATTTAACACAGCTTACCATAAACCAGGGGGACAAGGTGCCATGTATCATAGTTGTATGGGATGCAGGAATAGACAGGGAAAGGAAAAGAAAGGGAAGGGTCAGACGTATATAGCAGTCTTATGTCTGACATATTCAAAGTGACATGGTGGTTTTGGGGTGTTGGTTGAGGCTGTGTTATGTTCAGCTTGGGGCAGGAATTTAGATCAGTAATATTGAGCTTATGTAAGGTGAAATGTAGGATACCTCACCTAATACCCATTCATAGTAATTTAGCAGCTCCTAGGATGAAAATTCTTCTCATACAAACTTAATATCTACAGTCTATTTTATTGCATTTAATCTGGTCAATTTCATCTGAATCTAATTCATACAAATAATGGAACTTTAGAATGTACAGTTCAAGTATCCATTTTGATTCTACAGTTTAAAGGAGAACATCTGTAATTTAACTTTACACAGGTAACAAGATAGCTGAGATTAATTTTATCTCCAAAGGCTTCATTGGGCAGAAAAGTATTACTCCATTTTTGTCCACATAAATAATCTGTATAAGGATTACTCGCTTAAAATATGCAAAATTGGTAAAGAAATGAGGACTTATTATACAGAAATTTGGAAAAGCATCAAATCCCTGACTTCACTGTAGTATAGACTTCTCCCTTGATATCTAGGGTACAGTGCTTCTATTACATAGGGGCAAATGAAGTTGCAAAACAATCTTAAAGTTCCTATACTGTCTGGCTTATCAGTTGAGAATATGGTCTCCCCAAAATTGCCATGCTGGCAATGAATTATTGAATTTCTTTCCTTTCTCATTCTCCGCTGGAAATGCATATCACACAATTCAGGTATAGAATCTGTAAAACATAAAATAACCTGTGCAACTTAAAAAATGCTATCACCTAAAAAGCAACGGAATTTTATTCCCAGTATTGGTGGGATTTCCTTGGAATTTTCTGCCAGAGGGTCTGTGAGCCACAAAGATTTTTTTTATCCCCATAATACATCCTGTGATGAATCCATAGGCAACATTCAACGCTCTAAACTGTGTTTGCATATGCAAGGCTTGTCAGTTCAGATAGGACTTCAACACTGAACATATTTTTAAGGTCGTAACCATAACATATTCTGAATATTACCAAACTACAAGAGGTGAACACTCTTGCTCTTTTGAAGATGGCTTAGCACAAAAAACAATTTATGGCCAGTAGAATATGTATAACAAGGTGGACAAGGATTGTCTGCTCACAGGGATACTTCTCTGTGTTTAGACACAGTAATCAGGAAACAGAAGAAGGCATAAGATGGGACAAAGAACACTATTTTTTCCCCTGCACACACACAATATGGAGTTAGAATGGGAAACTTTTTCACAAAAGTTTACATAATTCAAAGGAATGCTGTGTTAGCTTATCAAAATGAAAACAGTTTTGGGTTACGTAGGCACTTTATTAGACAAACTACAATTTTTTGAAGGATGAATAATATTTGAGGGAAATATGTGCTTTCCCTTTCCTTATGCCCTTTATGATAGATTGACTTTTGGCTGCTATCAGAGGCAACATGTTGATCTAACCCAGTACTTTTGACCCTATGTTTTTATATTCAAGAAGAAATGTACAGGCCAAGAACTGGAAATATCCCAGGCATTATTATGATCTGAAGACTTTTGCAGAATGTTAGAAGGGAATACTTGCTGAATGGGCTAGGAGTCTGACTGTGGTGATGAAAGCAACAGCTATGAAATTTTAGGTTTTACACCAAAAGAGTTTCAGGAGATTTCTCTAAACAGAAATGCCTTAAAATCTACTTCCTTCATACAGGGTAAAAATAGATTAAATATTATTATACTCAAGATTTTATTTGAAAATATTCTATTTCTGGCTGAAGATTGGCACATTGAATGAAAGCTCTCTAAAAAAATCATTGACGTATATAATATCAAAATTATTCTCCATGTACCTCAGACAAAAGCACCATGTTGCCTAAATCTAGTTCTAGTTTTCATGCTTGTATCTTCTAGTTTCAGTATTTTGTTTTTTTAATCTAGGAGGATTGATTCTGCATTTTCTGAAAACTTGTAATCAAAAGTGTATATTTCATTCCTGGAGAATGCCTCTTACATGCAAAAATGCTTTTAAGGTTGGAATTAATTACCCATCTTTAAGGTTTGAAAATTCTTGCTATTCTACATTATTGTTCCATTTTTCTTTCTATACTGGGAATATTGGATTTGATTCTATGTCTTACACAAAATCTTATGGGATGTGGTTTTCCTCTCTGAAGTTCCTGAGATAACTTTCAATTCTCAAAGAATGAAAGAAATAAATTATTTATTTTCTGCAAAATACAGTTCAACAGAAATACTTATCCACAATCTGAATTATATTTGAATTGGACCTTATTATTAGATGTCATTTGAATAAATATTAAATTTTATCTAGCAGACAGTCTGAATTTAATTTTTCTCCATTCCTCCTTCTGTTCCTATTTCCCTCCCTATGTTCTTGCCTTCCTCTCTCCCTTTGGCTGTACATCCTTACATCCCATCCTTATTTCCTTTCTAAAGAACCAAACAGATGATATTGGTAGGAATAACCGTAAGTCTGTGTAGAAAAAATGGTTTATAGAAATTCTTGACATCATGGTCTCTCTCCTTTTTCAGTTCAGCCAAAGCAGAATGTTACAAGTGCTAAGGACATTTATCAAGACAATCTGCAGTTGATGCATTTTTACATCCTTTTCTTTTTGAGCTCAGCCAAGGAATAAGATTTACTCTGAAAATAGTAAAGCCCAATAAATCAAGCTAGATTTTTTTGCAAAGTACTTCAGTATTTAATCCACTATCAGCAAGCTTATACACCATAAAATTTTCTCCCCATTGACTGCTCCAACAGCAGAATTTGCACAAAGCACAGAGCATAAATTTTACATTATTGACATTCTCCAGAAGATTATATGTCCAAGGTTTTTCAACCTGATAAAACAATGGAGTTCACAGAGAAAATGTTTCCTGTAAAGAATACAGAAACTGCCAATATAATAATTTAATCACCAAAACAGTTATTTTAATAATTTCATAGTTTAAAAGCCATCATTATAAAATCTGAGGTTTATCCATGTATATGTGAACACGTGAGAATTTATATCCATTTTCAACAACATGGGAAGAAATAATAAATTATCATAAACCTATAAAACAAAATAGGTACAACTTTGAAAAGTCTCTGGTATCTTTGCCAGGACACAAAGCTGATCCAAGAGAACGTGTACAAAATATTTCTAATAAACCTTGATCACAAAATTTATTTGTGAAAAGTATGTTTTAAAACATCATTACTAGCAGTCCCAAGTCATGTATCATGAATAGTTCAGCTTGAAAAGGTGTAAAGGGTCCTGATAAATGGTTATAAATTAGATTGACTATATGCTGCCATTAAAAACAGCCAAACCTATGTCCCAGACAGCAACATATATTAAACTATACATGCATAATTGTGAAGTCATAACTAAGTAAGTGGATATTTTTTCTGTTGTCTTTGTTATTTAGGATATATCTATCATAGGATGCAATGACTCTCATGCTCATGAGAAACAGAAAAGAGCTGTATTTTCTTGCATTGTTTTTATTTGTGTCAGAACAAGGCTTCTTTTTTTTTCCCAAGCCGCAGTTTCTTTACATTCTATGAGGAAAGAAGATGAACTCAGGAACAATCAGATTATAAAATGTTTCACATTTAATTTGCTTCTTTAATGACCCTGAAGCCCAAAATGTTAACTAGACTTTAGCTTCTTTTGCTAAAGCAATAGGGGAAAAGCATTGATGTTCAATTTGGTGTCTTAATAAAAAAAAACCCTTGGGCTTTCCAGTAAATTTATTATGGTTTTGAGATAGCTACATGTTGCAACAGGTGTTAAGAGAGTTCTAGCACAGATCTTGTTGTAAAAATTAGTTTCCACTAGGGATACATTCAGATACTCATCTTGTTTGTTCTATTTTATGCTATGGTGCATTTTTTAATATTTAAACACATAGCTGGATTGGTTCCTGAAAAGCTTTTAAAACTTGTCTTCTGTTATTTTCACTGTTACAGTGTAAGTGCATTACTATCTTCCACCACTCAAATATAAGATTTACTCATGATGAACATTTTGATCTTTCAAAAGACAAATCCCCTGTACTATTGTTCTCTCTAAGGTTTAAAATTATGTAAAGGCGCTACATAATTTTTCTCAGTAGTTAAAATGGGTAGTGCAGTTATATTAGTATTTAAGTGAAGTATTCTGTGGTTTTGTCAGAAATAATTAGCATGTCAATGCGATAGTAAATAATTAAAAATTCAAATTGTCATATTTAATGCCTTGTATGTATTTGTAATTGTCATTGACTGTTTCAGGACCTTAATTTTAATTAAAAATAAACAACAATGAAAGTATGTAGCATTTTCAGATAAAATATTAATTAGTTTGTTGTGAATTACAATGTCCAGTGGGAAATAAGGAATTTGCTAAGCTGCCCTAATTGCCCTACAAAGTGTCTGTAAAAAAAATTAAGTTTCATGAAAAACATTCTAGTTACTCAACAAAAAGCAGTATCTACTGGTTTATTCAGTGCAGCAATTTTTAGCAGTCTAGCAGAAAGTAATGGGATCATTAAAACTAAATTCTCCTCTCCTGTCTGCACAATAGAACACTTATTATCCATTCTGCTCTTCCTCCTTGCAGAGAACTCTTATTGCTGGCATTGGTGTTTCTACACATGCAGGAAGATCAGAGTTCCCCTATGAATCTGTTCTGTTCACATGAAAGAGGAAAATTTAGACAGAAGACTCTAATAAAAGATTAGGACTGAATCTTTCTTTTAGACCCTGAATGGCATTCCAGCTGATACCTGCTGGAAATGCACATAAAGATTGAGAATAAACAGCTGGGACTATATGTCCTTAATTTCCATGAAAAAAAAAAATCTTTTTTTCTTTTTCTGTCTAACAAGTTTTTAACATAGCCCACAGTTGTAATAACTTAAGGGTTGGCTGATTCTACTTTTCCTAGATGCTTTGTGGTGCTATACCCCTGGCTCAGCTTATTACCATGAAAAACTAAGCCAGGCTGGACCCCAGGAAAGAAAATACTGTCCTAATTTCTCAGACAATATGAATGCGTCTAAACTGAGAGTCTATGAGACATTTCTCTCTTCAAGAGACACCACTGACAAGCTTCAACACATATGGGACATGGAAACACATATTTATCTTAATCTTTTAAATTGCATTCAATAAAGATGCTGGGAGTTATTCATGCAAGATAACTAGGTGTCTAATTGAAGTGTTCAGATTTTTTCTCATATACTCTGCTCCAGTTTGGTGTAAGCACTCAGTGTGAAGTCTGTCATAATATGGTGTTCAAAACATCTCACGTTCCCATAATTTGGAATATGTTTTTTCTTACTCAAAATATACATACCGATTTCCTGTGAGATGTACAGAATTGGATCTTCTCTTTCGTGTCCACCTGAAATATTTGTAATTGTTTCTATTATTTACAGTTTTCTCTATTGATTTTTTAAATACACTTGCCATGACAATTAATTTTTTGGCCCTTTTTTATCTCTCTCAAACCCTCCAAAACCCCAAAAACTATAACTGCCATAAACCTCATGCAAACTACAAACAAAAAAAAAAGCACTAAAGGCAATCCTCTGAAAAAAACATAGACGTATTTATAGATTTGGTTCTTGCAGAAATTAATATAAAGGAATTCAGATTAACAGAAAATGCAAGAAAAGGAAAACAAAATTTTGGCACAGGATGATGTCTCTAGTATTCTCTACATAAATCAGGAGGAAAATGCACATACTTACAATTATTTCCCGTATGTTCTCTCAAAAAATAGAATTTGCATGGACATCCTTCAAACAAGTGTCTATTTAAGTGAACTGTAATGTCAGTTTAAAACATATGAAAAGACAAGGTTTGCTGGTGTGTAATTTTAGTTGCATTGATGGCCAATGTTTAGGCAATTAAATCCCACTTCTTAACTCATATGCAGCTATTTATATACAAAATTTTAATCTGCTCTTTGAATCTAGATTCCATCCATAAAGTGTGACAGCATCACCACTCTTTTACTTATTGGATACTTAGAAGGCTGAATGAAAATTCTAACTAAAGAATCTATTCAGCAATTTACATAGACAAGGTGAATGAAAGGTGACTTTTTTCTTTCCCTCTCCCTTTTTTATGGCAATCCTAAAATACAGAGTGTGATCATATAATTAAGGACTTTATTACAAAGCATATGCACAAGAACTCTGAACTAACATTTCATCTGACCTTAATGCTATTATTTCCTACTTGCACATGCTTAACAATTTACCACTTTCAGAGAATCTGAATAAGTGTACTAAAATATATGGGACAATTCTGTGGACCATGACAACGCCATTTGGATCTTCCCTGACTGAATTCAATACATGACTAAGCCCAAAGGCCAGATACCAAACCAAAGACCTCAAGCAGCTAATCCGGGATAAGGAAACATAGCTGTCCTAATTTGTAGACTGTGCAAATAAAACATTAGGAATCTGACCATTTCTTTAGGAATACAGTTGTCACAATAGTAACACACACCCTCTTCAGTATTTTATCAGTGGTATTTCCCAACAATAATAATTTAAACTTATATGTACAAGCGTTCCTGTTTATATCCCTATTTCTGCTATTTTACCCTTGTGCTGCTCTAAGCTTCTTAAGATGCTGGGTGTTGTAAAGCTGGCAGAAAATTTTCAGTATGACAAATTCTTTGCCAAGGAACATAGAGTTAATGGTTGGGAATTCTAACTGTTTCCCCTAGAATTCACTGAGGACTACTTTAAGACATTTTCTAATACACAGTATGCCTTGCTCTTTCTTCATACATGATCTTTTTTCTCTTTTTCATCCCCATAACCTCTTCACCCGTCACTTTAAGTTTCTTTCCTTTGATGGCAAATAACTGGTGATCCATGACCTTCATGAAGCCCTGGGCTTTCTAGCTTCATCCTGTGCCTCCATTTTAAAGACTGCTCTCATGTGTTATATTTTATGGTCATAGACCATTCTGCACTGAATGACTACTGGTTAGTAATATTAGTGAAAGTTATGGTACTGTTGCTGTTAACTAATCTCAAACAAAAGTTCTTGGAAGATAAAGACATGTCCTTACAAAGCAAGCCTCACAAATCCTACTCTCAAGTACATGCAGAGTTAATGAAAAGCCTGAGGTCTGTTACTGGAAATGGAAGTACTGTAATTAGAGGTGTACAGTGTTATGGTCTACACTGGTGTCACATTTCCATTTGAAGATTAAAACCTTTTTTTCCCAGGAATGGTCCTCTTAGAAACTATACTTCTAGTTAATGAAAATTATTGAAATGACAGAATTACATTTGTTTCACAATTTTCATTTGTAAAAGCTTTAAAGAAATTGAAAAAAAAAACCCAAAAACAGCAAAAGGACACTTAGCTGTTCAAGTGTAACTACTATGGAAAATTCATGGTTTATCCCAGACAATACTGCAATGATTTGCCCTATTCCATTTAGTGAAAACTCTCAATAAAATAGCTGGGATGGGGAAAGAGAGATGGAGTGAGGATAAGAATTAAAGCTATGTTTGCAAGGTTTATGAAATTTCTCAGAGACTCAGAATTTAATGTGATCTTAAATTATTCAACAAATTCCATGACATTTCAGGTTATCAAGAAGTATTTTTAATCATTCTGGTGCAGATTGCTTTACTTTTGCACAGTATAAGCTGTTATCACAATGAATGCAATGGCATTTGCAAGAGGTTTTATTTTCTGGGTATCTGCTTTGACAAATATTTTCTATAGCTATGTAACTACACTGGATAAATGCATAATGAAAATAGTTCTTTGATGATGTGTTACTAGGTCTTCATTTGAAAATTTTTGCAGTGATAGTGTTTTAGTAGAAAAATGTACATTAGCTTCCTTGTATTACTTGTCTCACTGATGGTCTAATGCTTTCTGAAAATTCCCCAGACTTTATATTAAAAAAAACTAAAACCACAAACACAAAAAAGCAAACAAACAAACAAAACCCAACACATCAAAGAAATCACAATCTTTTATAACTACAGCTAGTCTGTATATTGAAGTTCAGCAGTATCACAAATTCATTTATCCTGAAAGAGGAAATATATGGTTGAGGTTGAGATTTCTTGATCCTTAGAGATATTTATGAACACAACTGGACAAGGCACAGTTATCCTTCTGTAACTAGACCTGCTCCGAGAGGGAAGTTGGACTAATTGATCATCTAGATCACCTGAGGTCTGTTTAAAACAAAGATTTTATGACGAGCATAGGTTTCTACTGTGATATAGAATCACTAAGATTAGAAAAGACTTCCAGGATCAACAAGTTCAACCTTAATATGAGAACTTCCAAGTTAGTCAAGACATCCACACACAGAGAGTAGACATGGTAATTGGCTTCCAGAAAACATAAATCATTCTGTAGTGTAAACAAAAAATAAAGAAGCCTTAAAAAAGGGAGGCTGAAATATAGTATTTTCTGATTTTGAGGTTTCAGAAAAAAATTGTGAGTTTGGGAAGTTATGTGTGGGAAAATTGTAATTTGCCAATCTGTAATTCCAGATAATAATTATGCGTTTTGTGATAACACATCTCCAAATGTTGAGCTTTCTGCTTAAGATGATAGCATGCATCCTTTAAAGATCAGATGACAGATTTATTCTTCTCAGCATTCCATGGAGAAAAACTAGAATTTTTAAAGACCTTAAATGAATAGTTAGAAGTATGCAAAACATCTTGTAATGTATTTTAGATATGCTGATAAACCCTCACACAACTATAGTATATTTCTAAACTATGTAAGTTATTCTTAAGAGATTGTGTATTTCAATATAACCCAATATTACCATTCATCAAATTGGTCTATCTTGGCTAAAAGCAGCAGAATGTCAAACCTATGTGATGAAGCCTTTTTTTTTGGAGGAAAGATAAATGCTAAATGACCCAGAACTGCACTTAGGAGAAGCCAATAGAACAAGGACAATAAAAAAGAAAATAAATTTTTAAAGGTGAATATAGGAATGTACCCACTGTTGTTCTGGGTTTCTTTCTTTCTTTTATTCTTCATAATTAGCAGCCTCAGTATATCTGAAATATTTAGATGCCATTATATCACCTCTGTTAATAGCAAGAGGTAACACTTTCTCTTCAGCCACACTTTCTTTAGAAACCCTCATGCTATCCCTCATTCGGCAAAATGTAACAACTCTGGGGAGCCACTAAGCTGTGACAATAAAACACAGCTAAAGGGGATATTAAGCAGAATATCTTTTTGCCTTGGAGGTAAAAATCCTCTCATAATCTGAAAGGAAACCGATGCCATAGACCAGGGACATATAAATCCATTATATACACCTGCCTGGAGACCAGACCCTTGTACCTGGTATGTTTCTTTCTATTATAGGTACTTTTTTACCAGAAAGATAATCAATACTTGGAAAGACTTCCGAAAGTGTGTGAAAAACTGACACATGGGCATAAGTCTTAAATAAATTAAGTATATAATGCTTGTCTTGAAGATTTGAAAAAAAGTTACAGTATTGGTATTAAAGACAGAGAAAATAACCATGTGAAAATAAATTAAAAATAAATAAATTGATAAATTTTAAAATAAGTTGTTATAGAGAAGATTTTTCATAGTGAGATTTAAAATGGCTTTGCAAGGGGAACTAGAGAAAATTTCAGTGCCTTCCACACTTTAAATAACAAAATAAAAATAATATTGTCAAGCATCCTGTTTTTGCAGGGACTTAAATCCAAAAAATGCAGCATCTACCCATAAAAGCTTTTTTTAAAGCTCTAGTCCCATTTGCACTCCCATTTAAAATAGCCCTAGCACTAGATTCAGCTGTACATCTATTTTTCAAATATTTTATTATACTAAATGCATATTTCATGGCTCTGCTTATCACTTACAGCAGATGGGGAAGATTTTTTCTCTGGCCTTCATATAAAATGTTTAAGATTTTTTCACTTTCATATCAAACATTAGGTAGTGATCACAGAAAAAGATTGTGGGCATAACAGAATGCATAAGTTTTTTCACTGCAGTTCAAATCTGGAATTTTCCTTATTGATGTCTTGCTCAAGTACTTAGTGTTTATGTGATTTTGGCACAGGAAGAAATTCTCAGCACATTAATTTTTGAGAAACTGCTAGGGATTATTATTCTTTCCCCTTTGGCATGGAGATCATCAAATTTCATACTGCTGAAAGTAGAATACTTGCAACACGCTTGATGTGTCTTGCTCTCTTTCCCTAGAACTTCACAGCTGTGTTAGTCTTTCTTCAAGTATATATAGATTTCCTCAGTTTCAGAAGCTGCAAAGTGTTTTGTGAGCCATAGTTTTACAGTGGATACTTTACAAACACTTCAGATAAAATTTTGAGTTCTTGGGTGTATGTGGTTGTAATGGACAAAATTCAGTGACAAGTTGATACTTTATTCTATTTCCAAGCACTTTCTGACAAAATCATTATTCTTCTTTTTAAGTGGAACAGTTCTGCAAGCTTTTACCTAATGCTCCTTGTCTGGAGCTCTCCAAGATATTTTTTTTTTTTTTTTGGCTTCTTTTCTCTTAATGTTCCCTCCAATCCAGCTTCCATAGCCTACTTCTCTCTACCTATGCACAAAACTCTGGTTCCATTTATTTAAATGTTTCCAGTTTAAAAAACAAACAAACAAACAAAACCACAAACAAAAAACAAAAACAAACAAACCAAAACATACAAGCCTGCTATTGCTTCATTTTGGATTTTCTCATACAGATATTTGAGATACTGGTTTTGTCACATCTCTGTAAATATTCTTCCTTTCTCATCTTCTTTGATAGTTTTCAGTCTGGTTTCCAACCTACCTGCTATGAATATTTCTCATTTCCTTTATATAATATAGTTTTACTTTTGGTTGTCATACTTTTTTTGTTAATATTCTTTGTATTTTTTTCATTACACATAATTTTTTTCTGACACAATTCTAAAATATACATATGCTTATGGTTTTCTTCCCTGTTTCTGCTTCATTCTGTTAAGCTATTTCTGCGTGCACATGGCTGTGTCATTGCCTGTGTTTCAATAGTTCAACTTAAGGACCAAGTTTCTCGAGCAAGGCAGTACAACATCCGGAAGTCTTTCCTCGTCTAGTTATCAAACCAGCTGAGCTGAAACTATACTCCCAGCATGGGCAAGGGATGGACCAGAGGGAAAAGTAACTTACAACATGTCTCAGGACACTGTGCTGTTCAGAAAACTATGCTGAACTATCAAATGACATAAGGGAAAAAAACATATTTAATCTTGTAGTGTCTCTTGGAGAGAAGTCAAATCCAGCTACCTGAGTCAAGGCTGACACAGCTCCATGTTTCCTGGACCAGTAATAGTGAACTTGACCTTGTATTCCCAATAGGCACACAAACTCATATCTAAAATATATGTGCACATATAAACACATCCAGCCACAGAGATCACACAAAGCACTCACATGAATACAGTATCAATGGCCTCATGCTGTGCCTGTCTTCTATCAGATATCCATTAGTACAAGATTTATCCGTATGTATAATATGGATTGCCTCCACAAGTTGGACACAGACACAGTCTCTCTAGCTATCACCTGGACGTTTGAGAGTACCTGAGACCAGTCCCACTCCAGATCCCCCATGCTAACACACATGTTACACTGGGAACCTACATATGTGCACACCCCCACACCGACAGCACAGATTCCTCAGGAGCTGCCCTTGAACTCATGGTCCATGCAGCAGGTAGTCCTAGATCCTCGTTCTCCCCATCTGCCTCCCCCTGACACCTCCCCCTGACACAAACATGCACAGACTCCATATCTGCTCCAGCAGCTGGCTTTGGTCCCACAGATGGCCAGCTCCTCCTCTGGTCCTGCTTTTAGAAGCATCTCTCCATCTCCTAGGCCACTTCACCAGCTGGCCAGGTAGTCTGGCTTGATCTAGTGATCATACTGTTGGCAAATCTTTAAACATCAACTTCTTTCAGCTTTCTGGAAGAGATTCCATTGTATAGGTAAAATGACTGACATTTTTTAGCTACAGCTCTCAGAACTTTATGAGATCAGTTCCTGTTACTTTCCACATTGAACAGAGTTTCCATTTCTCTTTCTGTCTTTTTTGTTTCTTTCTTGAAAGTGTTTCAGAGACAGGACATAAAAAGTAGATACAGGAGTCTAAAGGCAAAAAATTAGCCTAAAGATTTAGATATATGTATAAGAACTAATCTGACGTTCACCAAATTAAAAATAAAACACTTTGCAAAACCTCAAACACTATGCACTTTATTTCTTCTCCTTTCCCTACTTCTTTTGTTTTCTTCTTTACCAACATGAAAAGAAGTAAACCATAGGCTTTTACTTCACCACAGACTGTACAGAATACAGTACTTTAGATATTATGAACAATATCTAAGCATTCTTTTATGGTGTGAGTTTTAAACTGCATGAATTTCCTCAGATCATAGTAGTGAATTCATTCTATATAAATTAAAGAAAGTCAGATGCCTAAGAATAGTATTTTAAACCCGACTTTTGAATATATTAAGGCTTAAGTAAACTGATAAGAAATATTATAAAGAAGAACTTCTGGAAAATAAAAGATATTCTTTAGGCTTTGCAGAATACCTTCATGGCTGGAACAATTGAAGCCACAGGTAGCTAAGACAATTAAATTTCTGCAATTTTTGCAACTGTAAAAATAAATTAATACATGACAAGTGTGTGCCATGATTTTAAGTAGCTTCTGGAGCCTTTATGTTCATTTCTTGGTTGCCAATTGAAAGAAATAGACATTCATCCTACTGGAATGAATATGGGAAAGGGGAAGGGGAAGGGGAAGGGGAAGGGGAAGGGGAAGGGGAAGGGGAAGGGGAAGGGGAAGGGGAAGGGGAAGGGGAAGGAGGAGGGAAGGTTTGGGAAGGTTTGGGAAGGAAAGGAAAGGAAAGGAAAGGAAAGGAAAGGAAAGGAAAGGAAAGGAAAGGAAAGGAAAGGAAAGGAAAGGAAAGGAAAGGAAAGGAAAGGAAAGGAAAGGAAAGGAAAGGAAAGGAAAGGAAAGGAAAGGAAAGGAAAGGAAAGGAAAGGAAAGGAAAGGAAAGGAAAGGAAAGGAAAGGAAAGGAAAGGAAAGGAAAGGAAAGGAAAGGAAAGGAAAGGAAAGGAAAGGAAAGGAAAGGAAAGGAAAGGAAAGGAAAGGAAAGGAAAGGAAAGGAAAGGAAAGGAAAGGAAAGCTTCTGAAGACAAAAAAAAATTTACTTGTAAAGTATAATATGTCACCATTAAATCTTTTGATAACAATTTTATCAATATTGAAGAGAAATTAGGAGTATTTCCAAATTTCTAAAAGCAACTTCTATTACTTTTCACTATTTTAGAGCCTAAAAATTAAACATGTTTTTCATAGGTAGTTTCTTGTCTACAGTAAGAAGCTGGCACAACCAGAACATCTCAATTTCTTATTAGACCTACATAGAGAAGGTTTATCTATTTTCATTAATACTGTAAAATTTGAAGTGTAATCTATAACTTTTCAGAAGATTAAAAGCTGCAAAATTGTCACACTGTCCTATAAATCCAGCTTCAATTATAGTGCTAAAGAAAGTTTCTGTAAAGATTACAGGCTTTTCTCACAAGTCAGCATGCATTAATATGTGTTAAAATGTGAATAAAAGGTAAAAAAATATGCTCCAGCAGCATGAATTCCTTCATCCTAAGACAATAAGGCCAAAAAAGAATAGAATATATCTCCCTTTCACCATGGATATTATACTCATTCTAGAAAACTGGTAGTTATATTTCTAAGTTTTCTTAAAAAAAATAGAATTTAATTCATATAGGGTTTATATCTGCAATTATCAGCTTCAGCATGTTAGTTTTGGTTTTTGTGTTTCTTTTTATCATTGAATTTCGAAAATCAGAGAGGATTTTGAATTAGAAGGGACTCATAAACATCATCGAAGTCCAGCTCCTGGCCCTGCACAGCGAAGTCCCCAAGAATCACACTATGTACCTGAGAGCATTGTCCAAATCATTCTTGAAAGCAAACAGGCTGGTGTTGTGACCTCTGCCCTGGGGAGCCTGTTCCAGTGCCCAGCCACCCTCTGGGGAAAGAACCATTTCCTAATATCCAACCTAAACCTCCCCTGACACAGCTTCGGGCCACTCCCACAGGTCCTGTCACTGTCACCACAGAGAAGAGATCAGAGTCTGTTCCTCCATTTCCCCTCGGAAGGAAGTTGGAGACTGCAATGAGTTCTCCCCTCAGTCTCCTCTTTTCCAGGCTGAACAGACCAAATTACCTCAGTCACTCATTCAGCTTCCTTTCAAGGCCCTTCACCATCTTTGTTTTCCTCCTTTGGACACTCTGATAGTTATTTATATATTCTGACACCCAAACTGCCCCCAGCACTGGAGGTGAGGCTGCCCCAGCTCAGAGCAGAGCAGGACAATCCCCTCCCTTGCCTGGCTGGGGATGCTGTGCCTGATGCTCCCCAGGACAGGGCACTGCTGATTCCCATTCAACTTTTCACTGACCAGGACCCCCAGGTCCCTTTCCAAGGCACTGCTCTCCAGCACACTGTAATATGAACTGATACTAAATTAGAAAAGTAATAATGGCAGAATATTGCAGTAGAGGTTGGAAATTTATAAACATAATCATAGCCTGGGATATTCAGGCATTGGAAGAAGACTCAGACACAGTAGTTATAAATCTGTATCATAGTGATTTGATATTCCCTTTATTACTTTAACAGAAGATATAAAGAAGGACATTATGTATATAAAGAAGATATGAAGCTGTGTTTATTTCCTCCAATTTTATATGGTTTTTTTTTTGGGGGGGGGGGGGGTTAATCATTTATACTTTTTCTTTAATAAGATTAATATAAACTCCTACCAAACTCTTCTATTAACTAATTTTGGGGAATCTTTCCTTGGAATGATGAAATAATTCTTCAAGCTTAGTAAATAAGAGAGTATCCAAACATTTAAATAAAAGGCATTGACATGTTATGGGGGGAAAAAAGGATTTGTATGATTGGCTATGCACTGAGAAGTTCAAAAATATTTTCTTCTCATGAAAATTCTTTCATTATATTTTTGAAGCAATATGTGTTTTCGGAAGATACCTTTTTGCACATTATGTTGATGCATAAATGTATAAATCCTCTACAAATAAAAGTTCTCTTTCTGATGCAATCTCATCTGAAATTCTTTGAGATGACATAACAGCACTGGTTTGAACCCATAGAAATAGCAAACAGCTTCCAGCAAGTGCAAAGCAGTAAGCTGATTATTATAATCATGTCTTAAGGTTTCAGGAGAAGCTATAGTCTGTGTTTTCTGATATGATGTCTTTTGAAACACTAGCTATTTAGACTGGCCCATCAACATAACATGTGAACAACTGTGACTGTCCATCACATCACATTATTAACTATTGTGTTCTGTTAGTATTGTTCAATCACATCAAATTATCGTTGCATTACACCATGATGATATTAAGGCTTTTAACATACTCTTAAGAAAGAAAAGCTTTTAAATAATAAAACATAGCAAAGAAATGTTTCTTGAGCTTGCCATAAGAACCAGTACTGGAAATATGTACACATCTTATTTTTTTCTTTTATTATTATTTTTTTTAATTGAATTTATTGTACATGTAAGCAGCATCTGAATTCTTTTAGGGTTAGATTTTTTTTTTTAAGAAATGGCAAACGCATAAATATTTCCTGTAGCTTCATAGATTGTGGAGGAATTATTGTGGCACACTGCAGCAGAACCAGTTCTCTCCCTCTGAAAATGATGGGATAGCAGCAAACCATGCTATACCTGAATGAATCAATGAGATGTGTTTTGAGAAAAGTCCATTGTAAAGATAAATACTAATGCATAAGTTGGAAAAAATCCAATAAAAAAAAAAAAACAAAAAAAACAAACAAACCCCCCCCCCCCAAAAAAAAAAAACAGCAGGAAAAAAGCACAATAGATACAACATTAATGGAATTAAGTATTCATGGAAATATACATATATGGAGGGAAAAGATGCCTCTCCCAAAAAAAACCCCAAACCAAAACAACAAAGCAAACAAACAACAATAAAAAAAAAACACCCGAAACACTGCCAAGAACTAATTGAGGAAATTGATACAGAATCAACATTCACTATGAACTGAGGTATCTCTTACTTTTCAAAAATAATTTAAGGAAAAGTCTAAAATTTAAAAGAGAAATTTCTACACATATTTGATCATCTTACATATGTAATAGGGAATGGTATTTTCGTACAATGACAAAGTCTGTGAAAAAATACAGTGCTCTGTTAAGTCAGGAATTTTTTCTAGAGTAATTTTTTTCAGAACTGTGACCAGCTCCAATAAGTCCTCTGGCTTCTAGGAAAGTCTGTAAAATTTTTCATTGTAATTTTGTTCATGGATATGTTAAAGAGCTTTCAGTATCACTGAAATATTTTGCATTTTGAAGATGTTGACTCATGGATTAGGCTCGGCAGAAGAATTAACAAAATGCACAGAGAATTTAGATATAAGGAAAAGTTACATTTGATCAAGATTTTATGGGAAATTGGCCCAGACCTTATATTCAATCATTTTGTCATTCTGTCTCCCACAAGTTCCACTTGCAGAGAGATGAGAGAAATGAAGTGCATTCATCATACAGATAATTCTTTCACTACTTTGCTGCTCACAAACGTGAAAAATTTCATTCAAAGAACTGCATCGTTCATAGAAACAGAAAAGAAACACTGTTTTCCATATTTGCCCTCAGTTATACCTTGCTTACAGAACCCTATGTCATTTTTAAGAGAGGTTATGCTGATACCTAATTAATGCTTAAAAAACCAAAACAAAAACCAAGCAAACAAAACAAAACAAAACAAAACAAAACAAAACAAAACAAAAAAACCAAAAGCACCTTACTTCCCTTTGGTTAAACTGAAAGCTGCTGTTCCTTTCAGATTCCCTTAAAAGGACACTTTAGGTGAGTTTAATAATCACTTTCAGTCTTTGAAAGGAAACAAATTCCTTTATAAGACAGAAAATGTTTTGTATGATATAATGGACTTAGAAAATTAAGTAATTACAGGTTTCTTATTCTTTATGAGTACCAGTCTCAAGCCTGCTCTCAAGGGAGCAGGGAAAACACTACCAGTAAATTTGTACACTTCATGGCTGATTTTTGCATCCCAATAGCAGACCCATATTTTAGAAAATACCCACTAATTACATAGAGCTGATCAATTTTTTGAAAGTTTGTGGTTATTTTCTTCTTTCCTTTCATCAGTTTGGCTGCATAGGAGTGGCCATGATTCATGTTTTACCTGGAGAAAGCCAAAAGAATATAGAGTGGAAATACTGACCAGAGAAAACTAGTAAAGAATAGGATTTATCTCACCCAACATTAAGTCTCCAAGTCCCATTCTGGACAGACAGTTCCAGTGGGTTCCAATGGACCTATCCTAGGACACAGCTGAACCCCTTGGCTGAGATGGTGGCACCTCTGGGAAAATGTATTTGAGAAAAGGCAAAATGCTGCCCCAGGAGGGAAAAGTGGAAAATTTAAACACAAACAAATAAAAAGAAACCAACAAAAAACCTGAAAGAAATAGCTCTTCAGACATCAAGGTGAGAGATGAAGTGAGAGAAGGAGGTGCTGCTGCAGGCCATGGAGAGGACTGCATCAGCATGGATGTCCACACTGCAGACCATGGAGGTTCCCACACCAAAGCAGGTGGATACTTCCTAAAGGAAATGTGGACCACGGAGAAGACACCTGCTTGGGCAGGGAAAAAGCATTAGAAGGAAGGAGAGGTAGAGCTGAAATGTTGTGAACTGACCTCAACCCTCTATTTCTCATCACCCCTGTGCTGCTCAGACTAAGGGTAGATAGAGAAGTCAGGAGTGAAGGATTAAAACTGAGATGGAGGAAAAAAGGATGAGTTTGGGAAAAGTGTTTAAATTCTTTTCTTCATGTCTCACTATCCAACTCCAGTTTATTTGGCAATAAATTGAATTTGTTTTCCCGAAGTCAACTTATTAGCCTATTACAGTAATTGGTAAGTGATCTCTCTGTCTGTATCTTGACCCTTAGGATTTTCCATTTATTTTCTCTCTCTGTCCTGTTGTGGAGAGAGTGTAAGAAAGCAGCTGGGTGCCAGTATGGAGGCCAGTGAAGGTCAACCCACCACTGTGATTCAAAGAATTTGTTGATCGTAGCTTTTCATTAAAGAAGCTCTAAATATTGTTATCTTACAGAGAGATGGTTTTAAGTAAAAGTTGTATGTTTTAGTTGAAGGAAAATAAATAAATGTCATTCAAATACCTTTGAAGAGTTGATGGCAAAATAAACAATTTTTTTTCTAATTTACCTTTTTATTGATAATCTCATTTGTCAGTTCTATCTAGTTTTTATGTCTTTTATATAGACTTTTGCTGTGATTTTTGGGGGAAAGGGGTGTTTCTTTTATTGTTTATTTTGTTTAGGTCTTGGTGTGGTTTTTTTATTTGTTTGTTTTCTCCTGGTACCTCTCTTCTTCACATGTAGACTTCTATAACCCTATAGTCAAAGTTATCTTCCTGAAAATTGTATTCCTCATCAAACCAATTTTCTGCAATATCTAATTACTAGAGCTGCTTTAGTTTAGTTTTCCTCTTTGCTTTTTGTGCTGGTTTTGGCAGGGGTAGATAGATTTAAATTTTTTCACAGCAACTAGTATGACGCTGTGTTATGGATTTGTGCTAAAAACAGTGTTAATAATGCAAAAGTGTTTTTGTTAGTGCTGAACAGCACTTACAAGGCATTTCTGTGTCTCATACTGCCTCACCAGGCAGGAGGCTGGGAGTGCACAAGAAGCTGGGAGGCAACACAGTTTGATCCCCAGCTGACCAAAGGGATGTTTCACACTATATGGCATCGTGCTCAGCATATAAAGCTAGGGAAAAAGAAGAAAAGGGAAGATCTTAGGAGTTATTTTGTTTGTCTTCCCAAGCAACCATTAGATGTTATGCATCCCTGCTTTTCTGGAGATAGCAAAACATCTGCCTGCCCACAGTGATAAAATAAAAGACAATTAGATAACTGTAGATAATTTTCACTGTGAGAGAAGGACGATCTGTCTTAAGTTGGTATCAGATTTGAACTTTGGAGTGCTAGTCACAAGCCAGAGCCAGGCCATGGTCAGAGTTAAAATCAATTTATCTCTAAAACATACTTTGTAAAATCTTGGTAGAACTGAAACTATTTACCACAGAAATAGGCCTAGAAGAAAATATGTGTGAAGTTACAATCTGAGAAATTATGACCTGAGGAGTCATTGATATACAGTAATGACCTTACTGTTCTGCAGGAAAAATTACGAATTTGGTCACAATTTTTACATTTCCAATACCATCTATATATCATTTAACAGTGAACAGCTACAGAGTTTACTGGTGCTGATTATTTTCTATTTTGTTTGTTTGATTGTTGCTTCTTAATTTTTAATGTTTTCACTGTAATTGCATACCTCTTACTTAAAGCACTTAAAAAGAACAAGCACTTAAAAAACCCTCAGTCTATCAATATATGGATCGCTGGTGGTAGAAAGCATATTATTAAAGGTATGAACAGATGTCAAGCTAAAGTGGAATGGTTAATCATGCTAATTGCTCATTTACTTAATTTCTACAAAAATATATGTAACATGAATATCACTCATGACTCCGTGTACATTTCTGGCAGAAGTTCAGGTAGTCCTGAATTTCCATATTAAACTTATGAACCTATGTCAGAGTCCCCTCCACTTTTATTTTTTTCTAACACAGAAAGAGCAAAAGGGTGATAAATTGAGAGCGATTTTCTTCACCTTACTGTTATCCTAATTCCTCTCCTGTTGTTTCCAGTAGCCCTGCAATATTCTAAACACAGTCTTGCAAGCTTAAACTGTTGCTGAATGAATATGGATTTACTCAAACAAACCTATACCAATTTTATATAAGGTTCTACTAGAAAAAAATGTAGTCATGAAATGCTAGGAATAACTGATGTTAATAAATAAGAATAGAAGGACAGTTTACATAGTTTTATGCTTCTTCTACAATTTTATTATGTACACCTTTAACTATCCATGTGTTCCTTTAAGTAGCCTTTAGATAGTCTAAAGATAGCCTTTATAAATGGTCTTGTTATTTTATAATAAAGATTGATTTTTAAATGAAATTTACTGTGAGATTTCTGTTGGGTTTTGTTGTTACTGTCTGTAGTGCAGCATGTTGACCTTGGTAGAAGTGAAGGAACAAGGATATGAACAAAAGAATCATAAATGAATCCTGGCATTGTGCAGCACTGATGTGGAAAGTGGAAAAAATTGAATAGAATGTCTTGTCTCAACTTCTATTTCTTCTAGAGATATCTGATATGCTATAAAGTTTTGTGATTTACATGGAATCTCATTTTGATCAGTCATTAAGCTTATGTTCAGTAGTCCATAGCAGAAGGCCATGAGGTAGGAAGTACTCAATTTTGGATTGGTTAAATAAAGGTCCATGGTTTATTGGAACTGAATTTTCTTCCCATTAGAAAAACCCTGAGAATAAAATATTGTTATTCCTTTCACTTTATTAATAATAATAAAAAAGACTAGTACTTCTGGTCTTGTCCTATTCATGGCTAGAAATTCTGCAATAACAGCCTTTCTATCAGTATTTTATCATTTCTGGATCTTGGTTGTAGATATAATCCCTAACAGGAAATTAAAAGCAAAGAATCAAGAATTTCCAGGCTGCCCCATGATACAGAATTAACTAAACCTTGGTTCAATCTTAATTTACCCTGTCTTTTGTTATTATATCCAGTATTTAAAAGAAACTTTGTTGCATTCTTTCAATATTTAAGTATTAAAGTAGAGTCACTCGGGATTAATTTCTTTTATCTTGAGCTGCCTCAGCGCAGTCATGTTGGTTTTCTCAGTCAATGGAAAAAGCTAGAAACCAAGAAGATATTGAACTTATTCTGTGTTTTGGGACACTCTCTAGTCTAATTTATGATTGATTTAGTTTAGATGAGCAGAATCTTGTATCATTGGTTGCTGTTATATACAGTTAACATATTTAACTGTATGTAAGTCTGCAATCTCAGATTTGAAAACCAATTGCTTAAATTCTTTCTTATGCATCTACATTCAAAAACATTTCTTGGGTGTTCTGGATTCTGGAATCAAACCTAAGATTTTTCTAAGGTTTTGAATAAGATTGTACTCTAGAACATGAATAGGTAACTATATATGAAAATCTCTCCTCTAAAATTCTGACTTTAATCTGTTTCTATGATGTTGGTGTAAACACAACAGCTAAAGGTTGTGTGCTCATTGAGGTGCACATACCCCATAAAAAGACAAGAGACACCTCTTAAAATAAATAATTTTTAAAAAAACCTTAAGGACAGTCATTACAAATGCTGAATGTTTGCATCGTCAAACTTGAAGGAAATAATTCTTCAAAGTAACAACATAGGAATAACAAATAGGGCAAGCTGACCTGCAAAAAAAAGCCCACTTGTATCAGAGCAACTATTAAAATGACACCAGTGCTGCAAAAGAATTTGTCAGTCTTAGTAGCTTCCAAGCAATGTACTTGTCCTGAAGTGAGTTAGGTAACCTTGGTCTTCTCTACTATGCCTCCTCTATATCACTTGGGTTTTTGCAGTTGCATCACAGAGATGTTTCTGAAGATGACAAGGATTTGGGTTCTAAAGGCTATACATAGTTTCTGGACATAAAAAAGGAAATTTCTGTAGGAAAAAGAAGTTGGAAGCATCTTACATAATTTTTTATTGTGTAAACAGGTAGATCATTAGTCTAAGCCAAATATAACGGTATCTAATGAGGAAAGGTAGGCACTTTTAAAAGCCCTGGATAGGCATTTGAGATAAATGGCATAACTATCTTGCTATTGACCATTAAGTCACTAGATCTTCTTGTTCATATTGGAATTTTTCTTTACATGCATTTGAAAGTACAGTGTTTTATTAAGATACTTATTTTCAAATATCATTATAAAATTACCACATAGAAATACACAGGAATATCTTTGGCAGTGGTGGTTAACATGTTGTTAAAAAAAAAAGTTAAATCCTACTTACTAAGGCAGCATGTATGTGCAGTGGATACTGTTCTGTGGGAATCCTCATGTGAGAGGAAGGCCCTTGCTCAGTTCATGGTTCATAGTTGCTCAGTTCATAGTTGGTTTGGTAGAAAGAAAAATTAGGTCTGATTTTTTTATGAGTATAATCCTGAACCCTGACTGTTCAAAATCGGGAACCTCTAATTTAGTTTTCTTTCCGTAAGAACTATAAGATATGAAGCAATCTTCTGTACCTAAGTCTTATCCCAACCCAGATTCAAGCTAGAGACATAGTATCTACATGTGGGATCTGGACAGCCAACAGGATTCCCCTGAGGTCTTGAAAGTATACATTAAGATTTTGATATTTCAGTGGCAAGTACTCAAATTTTACGAATTTGGCTGTTTAAATTACCTAAGAGACATTGCAGTTAAAAGTGTTGGACATTAACTGCATCATTACTAAAAAAGGATCAAATCAATTAAAAAAGAAAATGTCCTGGAAATATCTTTCTATTGTAACTTGGAATCCAAAGGCATTCTAATTCCTTGCTAATAGGTTCCATAAATAAGACTAGTACTTTATCATTTCAGGGTTAAAATTGCCTGGAAAAGAACACTATGCACACAAAATTAAAATGGCCTGATTGAATTCAAATATAATGCGAGAGAGAGCCCTGCTGGTCAAGCTTAATAAATACAATCCCTATTTCAGTAGCCTAAATAAATAATTTACCTTAAATAGGTGAACGGTAAGTTCTGGAATATTTTCCTTCTATTTAAATGGTTCATTGAGAAATCCAAAACCATATTCATGCAGTGTAGCTGCTTCATTATCCCATTGCCCCTGGTAGTGGTGCTATGATGTAATATCCTCCTCAGTGGCATAAATGGACTATGAAAGCACAGGAAATCAGAGAAGCCCCCTCACTCCCTACTTCTGGGTGCTCTAAAAATGTGAGAATAAATATGAACTTTTAAGTGACTAATCACTTTGTATTGCATACCCAGGAAGTTTTGTTAAGAGAAGCGAAAATTATGCACCCAGAAGAAAAAATAGAAGGCTGGAAAGGAAATCCTTTGCTGCTTCACATGGGCAGCAAGGAATATAAAAATATTTATGCAGCTTGACTAAACATCTAAACTACAGCTTTCTGAAATATGCTTCTGTCATGTGTGGGTGATAATGGGGGTTGCAGGTGTTTCAGCAGATTTTACATGTACTTAAATTTGTTCTTCTGCAAAAAAGCAAGAAAAAATTCAAGAACAGTTGGATTTGAATAAAGCATTATTAAGCAGACCAGTATCAGCTTTAAATGAAAGTCAGCGTAAGCAGGATACAATGCATACAGGAAAGACTTAATTACTGGAAAAAAAGAAGGAAAAAAATTCTTGTCTCAATTTATTTTATAGTTTAGCAGATATGTTAATCTCAGTCATCAGCTTATGAAATAATCACTACAAGAGAAAAAATTGAGACTGGAGTAGAAGCAAAAATATTTCTTTGTGTCTGTGGATTTTTTAGGTAAGATTTTTTTAAAATCTTCCATTCAAAGTATCAGTGATATCCCAGTGAAAAGCAGGTGCAGCACTAATTTTTTTTTTTTAATATGAAATATTAGTTTCCTAAACTAGTTCATTCAGTAGTTCAAACTAGGAATCTAGTGTGTAAGAAATCCACAGTACCTCCACATGGTTGGCGGGCTTGACACAGAACCTACAGCAGACCCACAGCCATCTGGAACACCAGGTGGAGGTCACATAAAATATGTTACAGCCTCCCAAGTTGTACTAAAAAATCTTTGATTAAGGTTTAAGATACTTGTGCACAAACATGTCTAAGTTTTTGTTACAGTTCAGGGGAGAGCTAAGGGAAGAATCAGTTACCTAAACATAAACAACCCCATGAAAGTTGCCTCAGGGAAACTTGTCTGGTCAGTGACTGCCAGTTTGTTGGATGAGGATCTCCCTGGCTCATACCTGTTTGCCTTCTGTAGATACCCCAGACAGCCTGAAACACCTCAAATAACACTAGAAGTCTACACTTAGGCATGAGTACCAAGCTCCCTCTCAGTACTGGCAGTAAAGACTACAGAGCAATCCAGCTCTTCAGGCAAGACACATTTACATCAGAATTGGAGAACAGTCCTCAGAATCAACAACTGTATTGGCTGAATTGCCCCTAACAGCACTTTAGGAGAATTAGTAACCTTTTGCTGTTTGGTCATTAGGAAAAAAAAATATTAAAAGTTCATACTGATTGTAGTTTTTACCTGGGAAAATATAAGGCAAGTGTACAAGGTAATTCATTCTTTGAAATATCCATTTTGAGAAAAGATTAAATAAGCTGGATAGAATAAAAATAAAATTAAAATAATTTCACTTATGGTTTGCAGATGCAGACCTCTGGTTGCTTTTAATGGAAGGAGTTGGGTCCTGCCAAGATTATATATCTACATTTGAGATGTATATGACTTTGTGCATAAAATGAGAAATCTAGAGTGTGAATAAAGATGAATACATACTTGAGGGCAAAATAGGAAGGGTGGTCTGTACAGCCAGTCTGTACATCTTGTACCATAAAACCAAATAACAAGTTTTGTGATGTTATGGCAAGAATTTAAATAGGAAATTAGCTGTGGTCCTAAACAGTATATACAGGAACTAAAAAAATATCACTATCATTTACAAATGCACTCACCAGAAGTACATTTAACCATCTTCTGTATTTTAGCAAGCTATCATTGGATGCAATCCAATTACTTCCTGCACAGATGCTGTCCAGGTACACAGTGCACCCATGACAACTGCTTTCCCATTGTTGTTACTGGCAGGCTGTGTATCTGTAAATTCACAGGAAAAATGCTGGCATTTTCATCTCGTCTTTTCATCCTTCTTCGTTTCTGTATCTTTTGAAATAATGTGACCCAAAATAACACAAGAACAAATGGATTATGTATTTTTTTATGTATAGAATGGCATGATGATATTCTTACTAGAAATTCCCAATGTCCAGTTTCTTTTTTGATTTTCATTATGCAATGAGCTAATGTTTTCACAGAAATATCCACAGTAAATTTAACGTCTTTCTTTTCAGTTACAGTGGTCAGTTCTGAGCCCACTGTTACTTTATAAGAGGCATAAATAAAGTAACAGGAAATTTAAAAGCTAGGTCAGATCATGTCATTAATACAAAACTTATTTCTACATATGAATGAACTCCTAAAGAAGACCCAACTGAAATTTCTCAGCTGTGTAAGCAAAAGTGAATTTACAATAGGCTAGATGGATGGAGAAGTGTTTTCTGAAATTTGAGTTATGGCGAATTATACATGAGAAGTATCCATCCCTGCAACCACTTCAGGATGGAGAGCCTAATTCTCACTTAGAGATATTCATCCTTCTGCAGTGCAGGCAGCAGAATACCGACAGCCATCAAAGTCCAATGTATTGGTTTTCCTCATCCTGATATATTACTACAGCTTAGTAGCAGAAACTTCCATCTGCTTCTGCCTTTTTGTCTACTTTTTTCTCACAGTCTCTTCCAACTGCTTCAAACACTTCCAGCCACCACCAGCTGAGCATACCTTCTGTGCAGGAACAGCATGACTGCACACCAAATGAAAAGCATGGCCAGCGACCTACATGGCTGGCTGGCTGAGGGAGTACTTTGAGCTCACTCACCAGTAGATCCTTAAAGGTGGTGGGAAAAGGAATTTGTACAGGTAAGACAAGAAGATGTTGCAGCTTGCCATATAACTTCAAGGTACAAATGAAGTGCACTGTAATACCCAAGGTGGGACTTACAAGCTGTATGGGATAGAGCAGATCAGTCCCATATCTACTACGAATAAGTAAATCCATGGTTAAGTGAGATTTAATCAGATGTTATGCAAATGCTTTGGGAAGTCCAGGCTTTAATCCAGTTCTCAACCCTCTAATGCTATTCTTTGGTGAAGTCAGTCCATTAAATTATTTTCTGTTTACTTGTTTTGTGTTCTTTTCTTCACACTCCTGAATCATCAGTCACTTCCTATAGAATCCTTCATGTTGTACAACACTGAATTATTCTACACATTTTGAGCATACCTAGCTCAGTCAGCCATCACATCACACTCCCCAGAGCATACTGTGGCATACAAAATTATAGTTGACCATATTAAAATAGATTAAGTGTTCCTTGCTGTGTTTTTTGACCAGGTCAATCCTGATGCCA
This sequence comes from Sturnus vulgaris, assembly GCF_052056855.1. Taxonomy (NCBI): domain Eukaryota; kingdom Metazoa; phylum Chordata; class Aves; order Passeriformes; family Sturnidae; genus Sturnus; species Sturnus vulgaris. The sequence goes on from NC_142244.1 coordinate 76,554,937, forward strand.
CTTTTGTGATCTGAATGATAACATTTCCCAGTGACAACAGTGCATCTGCTATTTACCACATGCTCTTAAAACTTCTTGGAATCCCTACCTTCAGCAGTACTGTCTTCAAACTAGATATGTGGAATAATTTTTTTTATGATGATGGTGATGAAACACTGGATCAGGTTTCCCACAGAGCTGGTAGATGCCCCATCCCTGGAAATGCCCAAGGTCAGGTTGGACAGGGCTCTGAGCAACCTATTTTAGTTGCAAATGACTCTGCTCATTGCAGGGTGGGGGGAGAACTAGATGACTTTTAAAGGTCACTTCTAACTCATTCTATTATGGTACCAGGACACCTTGTGTTAGGGGAGAGTCCTCCATGGCCTAAGTGTTGTACCTGATTGTCATGGCTTTGTACAAGATAAAATACCTTCTATTCATTTAGACATCTTACTGGAAGATCTCAAATGAAAAATTAATTCATTTCTGTCTACCTAATGTAGCTCATTAATCAATATGTCAGGGCCATTTAGTTTAAATGGAACTTCTGAAGAAGGTATGTTGTGCTAATTAAATGAGTTGCTCAAAGCTTGCCTCCAAGAATCATCTCATGTGATTTAGTGGGAAAGATGGGGAAAATGCAAAGATATGCCCATAAAGGTGCAAAAAGAAGTTTTAGATGGGAAAGGATGGAAGTTTTCTGGATTTTGTATTCTTGTAGTTTGAGTAAGTATAGTACCTGTTTCAGGTTACCCCAGTCTTTCGAGAATTTTTTTCCCTTTACATATTCAGCTGAAATCTGCAGAAGCAAGAGGCTCAACAGTGTGACAAATTGTTTCTAGTTAATTTAAAATTTTGATAAAACATTCTCGTTATTTTCCAGTTCCCATCAACTCACTGTTATATAGGCATCAATTTTTAGAAGATTGAGGAAATCACTAAAAAAATATAACGTTCAGTAAAGAAAGAGAAAATGCATATCTACCCTGAATCTTGAAATCAGTTAGGTATCTAGTGAACACTTCTGAGATAACAGCCAATGTAATTTCACTGTTAGTGCGCATGAAGGTGTTATTTCTTAACAAATGCATGTCCCTTGCTCTTTTTTTTATTTCATTCAGCAGTATTTTTTCTGCTTCAGGAATTTGTGTCTGAATTATCTATAAAATTGTATGAAAACTTGCTTCTTAAATTTGTTATTTGCTTGTTCCTGTTCAGGTTTGATGTTTCTTTTCATCATACATGCCCATGCATTTTAGTGGGGCAGTCAAGTGTGCTGACACTGATGAATAATTTAAAACTCTCAATATACCTCTCCTGCATATTTCTGAAGCCTGATTTTTACAACACTGTACAGACTTCTCCTCTGTTTCTGTCATATCTGTTTGCTTCATGAAATACAAAGTGTGTAGCAGAAATTTCAGCTCCATAATTCTGCCTTTTTTGTCATAGTAGAGCCCCAGGCATTGTGGGGGCTCTGCCCTCTGAACACTGTTCTCCCATATGGGGCCCCCAGAAGGAAACAAAGGAGGGTATGGGGGGAGAGATGCATTCCCAGGACCCCATGCAAGGACCTGTCTGAGGGAGTCCACTCTCACCATGGGTCTGCTGCTCCTCAAGGACCTCCAAGCACCACAGGTCAGCCGTGACTCAGGTCCCTGCATGAGTAATGCTATAAAGCAACCAAATTGAAGTACACAGAGTTTATGAAAACTTGCTGGAAAGCCTAAGTATTATTTTAGGTAAATATAGCTCTCTGTCTACAATGAAAAATCAGATTTTTTTTTATTATTTTAGCATCAGAAAGGAGATATAAGCAGTAGAGAACAGGAAAAAAAAGGCTTTCCTTAAAAAAGAAACTAACTAAACAGAGTTTTCCAGTTTAAATCCATTACTTCTGTACATGATTCTTCTATGGCTTTCTTTTAGATCCCCTTTAGATACTGGAATGCTCTTTGAAGGTCTCTGTAGTCTTCTCTTCTTCAGTCTGAACTACCCCAAGTCTCTCAGCCTGTCTTCCTAAGAGAGGTATTCCAGCCCTTTGACCATCCTCACAGTCCTCTTCTGAATGCATTTGAGTAGGTCCACATTCTTCTTGTGCTGGAAGCTCCAGATCTGGATGGAGAACTCCAAGAGGGGTCTCAGAGGAGCAGAGTAGGGGCAGAATCATCTCTCTCAACCTTCTGTCCATGCTGCTTTTGACTCAGCCCAGGATAAAATTGTTTTTCCAGGCTGCAAGTGCACATCATTGGGCCATATACAGTTTTTTTTAGACTGGTTCTCCCAAGTACTTCTGCTCAGCATTTCTCTTGATCTGTTCATCTCCTATCCCATATTGAGAACAGGAGTTAACCCACTCCAGGTGTACTTGGCCCCCATTGAATTTCATAAGGTTGCCATGGCCCAATTCTTGAGATTGTCCAGATCCCTCTGGAAGACATCATATTATCAACAGCACCATTCAACTTGTGTCATCTTGTGGTACACTCAAGCCCACTCCTTCCATCCTGCTCTTAGTCTGGATATTCACACAAAACCTTTGCCTTACAAGACCATGATTCCACGAGCAATAATACTGGAGTTAAGTTCAGGATTGTGCACATAACCCTTTAGGATGACAGTGCTTTTTCATACCATGGACTTGCAATTTGATATCTGATAATTGTACATTGGCCATCATAGCACATTTTGCACTGTGCAGTCATCCTTGTGTCATTACAAGTGTATACATAGGAACTTGCAACAAGGGTAGAACCTCTGGCTTTCATTTAAACAAATACATTCAGAAACAGTGATGAGAAGTACCTTAATAGCACCAAACTGATACCACATCTCACATTACTTTTGCCTCTTGCCTGACACAAAGCTGCAGGATGGGTTTGTGCCTGGCAAGGGTGGTGTAACGCAGCAGTAAGGGAGGTTGTAATACAGTTAGATCATATTTTATCACTTTAGGGAATTTCTTCATAAATTTTCAGCTTTACTGTAGTACTACCAACACCATTAAGTTGTGTAGATTATTCAGATTCTCTCAGCTGCTTACCTTTCATTTTCTTCAGAAACTTGAGCATCCACTGCATTGTAAGTGTATCTCAGCTACATTCAGCAAATCTTTCTTTACTGTCAGTGTGTTTAAATCAGCAGAGTCCAATAAACCTTCACAGCCACTAAAATTACTTTTTATCCAAATAAGCACAGATAGTAATCAAGCTGCCTCTTATCTAATGAAACCTTGTTCAGAATATTGCCCTTTTAAATGATAGTTTTTGAAGTCAGTGTCCTGCTCTTGCTTTGGAACATTGTTTTTGATCTCTTTACAACCAATGTATCTAGCAGCTTCCATCCGGTTGTCATTCAGAGAAGTGTTCTGTTTTTTTGGTCTTAAACTCAATGAGCCAATTTTTTCATGCTATAAGGTAATAACTCTAGAAACATTTGCAACAGACTGACTTTTGCTGAGCACAGAGTGATGTAAAAAACGCTTAATGTCATGTTTTATAGCTGGCGCCTTTATAGCCTATGCTTTTTTATAATATGCAACGTTTACTGTTGCACTTTTCTATTTCAATATCCAGCAAAGAAATTAACTGAAAATATTACAGACATACCATAGTTGATGAGAACAATAAAGCAGTGAACTGTGTAAGTAATGTCTGAGCTGTGAAGAGATAGTTTCAGCTGTAACTTTTGAAGGTTTTGTTTGCTTATTTGCCTCTTTTAAATTGAAGAACCATTAGTATATCCAGACAGAACATCTATGTTGATCATTAAAATAAATCAAATTTTTTTAAAACACATTTTAGCACTAATGTTCTCCATGCAAAAACTTCACATAGGATTGTATATATCATGTAATCAGGCTTTTTTGACATTTCTATGCTTCTGCTTCTATTCTGTTCTGCCATTCTGCCTCATTCACAGAAAGGAAAAACTACAGCACATATCAAAAGAGCTGCTTAAAGGAAATTTTCTTTCTAATATTGGATTTAAGACAGAAGTACTAGAAGTTCATAAAACAGAAAACTATTCTGGCTCAGCTGTATTTTTCATTTAATGAAAAATTTTCTTCAGTGTTCCCTCGCTTCCCATTTTTGGGGTAACCTTCCAGAAAAGGATCTATAAGTGCATCCTTACATGTAGCTTTCCTATAAGAGTCCTCTGACACTCACCAAAAAATCTTTGCATAATCACATAATTGCCCACAGGTGATTGCGTTATTATAATCCCTTTTGACTGTAATCTCCTTTCACATTAGTACTTGCTTGAGTATATTCTTGTCTTACATTAAGAAACTATGTGTGCAAACAAATTATCTGTTTGCAAAGAAGCGATTGTCAAATTTTGTTTAATGTGATGATTACTATTTTGCTCTCTGTGGACATTATTATTGTTTCTCCATAATCAGACTCATTTTTGTCTTTTGTGATTATTGACATTTAAAACGTACATAATGAAAGTTTCTTGGGTTTTTTGTTTTAGTTTTTGGGGGTTTTTTTTGGGTGGTTTTTTTGTTTGTTTTTTTTTGTTTTGTTTTTTTTTTTATTGGTTTGGTTTGGTTTTTTTGGTGGGGGGTTTGGTTTTTGTTTTTGTTTTTGTTTTTGTTTTTGGTTGATTTTATGTGGAAATTTGTATTGGAACATTTGATACCTTAAAAAAAAAATAATTTAGTGAGTTGTTAAATAAACACAGATGATCCAGAAATGTTATCAGTAATATACCAGTTATTTCCATAGGAATATGTGTAGATAAGAGATCTTCTCTCTACATGTACCTGACAGTCTTACATTTTTAATTCAAGAATCTTCTTTGCTGTTTTAATTACAGTATCACATGAACTGATATAATTCAATAGCTCTATTTGGAAGAGCTTTCTTTTATGTAAAGGTGGTGCAAGTGAAGTCACAGTGATGTTTCTAGATGACTAACATCTATGAACATGATCAGAATGCAGTTTTATCTTACTACAGGGAATCCAAGACTGAAAGAGAAATTTAGCTCCAGTCTCTCTCTGCACCATGAAGAAGTGGAGATCTGCTCTCTGACTCAGAGTTGTTTCATAACTTCTTTAATCTGTGTGTAGTTTCAAAACTCTGATTTGAATTTTTTACAGTTTGTTAATTCTTATTGTTTTCCCCTTTCTATCCAACTAATCAAAGAGCAGATTTCAGAATTGCAATTTTCCTAAAATTTTTAATTAAGTTTGCCAAAACTTCCGAGCTCTTAATACCTCACATCTAGCTGTCTCTAATATTAATTTTTCATAATTCTATAGATTCTGGAGGACTTTATTTTAAATAAATATAGAGACATCCATGTTTAAAACCATGCTTCCTTCAGACAACAAGAGTGGCCAGAGGATAGCGCTAACTAGGCAATTACTAGATTTTAGCTGATCTTAAATAAAATATGTTCAGACAACTGGTTTACTTAAAATGTTAATAATTATGTATCACTTTTAATGACATTATACAAGGCACAAAAATGAGACTTCTTGTATTTACTGGCTACCTTAAAATTGAGTAAAATAAATGCTTTTCTAAAAATCCTTAATTAAATGAAGCTTTGATTACTTATCTATCTCTCCATCTGTTTATCATCTGTTTATCAATTTTTTTTTAATGATTGATCAATTTCTGTAACGTTTGAGAAGAGTGAAACTCTGAAAGGCTATTTATTTTGTGTTTCATCAGCCAGGTGGCTGGAAAGGAAAGCCTGGCCTGTATATTTGCAGTCTGAGAAAAGCTTAAGCTCATCCATTTTCTGTTCTGTTTGGCCTGTTAGCAGCCAAAAAATAATAAATGGATCAACATATATCCCTTCTTATGTAACAGGAAATTAATGAATGAATGAGTGACGTTGAGTGATCCTGGGAAGCATGTGTGAGGTCAGAGAGAAAAAATGTAGGGAAGTGTGGGAAGTTCTTCAAGGAAAAATACAGATACAGGACATCTGTCAGGGGATCTGAATTTGTTCTATCATTGAAGCATAGTTCAGCAAGCTATAGCAAATCAAACTGCACCTTTTTCACTGCTCAGAAAACAATTTCATCGCTCTTGTTAGAAATAAATGCTAGGGAAACTGCCCATCCTGTTGCTTGTCTGATTTGCCAGTCTACAGATGACCTCTGCCAAAGTACCACTGTGTGCCTTGTTCCATACTGTATTTATATTGATTTCCACTCACAGCACCCCTGCTCATTTCTAAGTTCTCTATAAAACCTATGTTCCTTTCTGAACTTTCCAGACAAAGGTAACCGAAGGCATGCATTCTTATGGGATAAAGAATAATGGAATTACACTGTATCCTAGAAAATAAGAGGCATTTTGATTGTGCTTCTTTCTTTCTTTATTATAAGCCCTTATACTAAGGACACTCATTCATTTACTCTTTGTTTATATGACATTAAGTAAATCGAGGCACCATATTTTTAAGTGACAACAGCCAGCTCAAGTTAAAAGAGTGACCATGAAAACACTGCTATATGTTACATACAAAATTCTGTAAAATATAATAATATTTAAAACAATTAATTTTGAAAATATGTGTCCATTAGCACTCTCTCAATACCCATTTATTACATTAGACCCTTTGTGAGTGGTATTGCTTAACCAACAAGAGAATCACTGTACAGGATTATGAGCTTCATTATATCCCCATTGGGGCATGCATGTTAAAGAAGGGAGCAATTTAAAGAAAAGGGGAATTTATCTAATGAGATAGCAGGAAGTTAACAAGCTGTAGTTAAAACATAAATTTCTGTTTCTGTATTAATGTAGAGGCTTCACTACTTCACATGTTATATTACTACTAATTCCCATACTTCAGTGAATGAATGTTTTGTGGTTTTTAGTCTTCTCACTGTAATGAGTAATTATTTTTTTTTTTTTTTTTTTGTTATTTCACCTTAAAGACAACACTGCTACAGGAGTATAGCACTGAGTAAGAGGTTCCGTAAATAGGTCACAGCAATTATCTCACAACTTTCCTTTCAATCTCCTATGACTTTAGGACATTAAATGAAGACATGGTGATGAAAATATCTTTGTCCAGCTCAGCAACCTGCTGTGAGAGGCAGTTTGTGGAATAAGATCCTGAAAAAGACAGCAGCATGAGAAAGGGTAAAAATATAACATGAGGGACAGAAAGAAAATGTCTTTGACATTAAAGCAGTATAAAAGGGTAAGACCTGATTCTCTTTGTACTTACTACTCCAAATCGAGGAAGATGGTATCAAAGCAGTAAAGTTAATATTTTAAATTATTAAGAAAAAAAATCCACAGATTAGGTTTCATATTTGTATTTGACATGCTTATTTTCGAGAATTTTATTAACTTATTCCAGGTCCCTGCAATCAATTTAAAGATATATATATATAATGAGATTGGTTTTTCAATACACTTTCTGAAAAAAGCCTCCTTGTATGATTGGAAAAATCTGAGACTATACCTAAAACTTCCTTATCTCAGTATGAACTGCCTCATGTCTCACTATAAAAGAGTATAAATTCTAAAACTGTGATCTTCTGCAATTTCTTTTTACTATTTTTTACCTGTTTTGGATGCTAGTTCAAGACATATTTTTGCTGAGCAAAGAGCAAATGTAGCTGCAACAAATAAACACGGAATGGCTCTCCCATTAAAGCTGTTGTAATTTGCAAATTGAGTTTTAAGATCTTATCTGACCCAGTTCTTGGGTTATTTTTTTGTTTTGTTTTTAACTATTCAAGAATGTTTTTTTTATTCAAAGTTATGACAGCCACATAAAAGACAAATGGTATGGTGTCTTTGGGAAGGTCTGTGGACTTTGGAGCTTGAAGTCTAAGTCTGTTACCTGCTAATTGCATATTAAAATGCTGACTGAAAGTTTGAGATTGGCTTGATTGAGTGATTGATCTATTGATTGATTTAAAAAAAAAAAAAAACAACCAGGAAAATATAGACGAACAGGACTGGAGTCATGCAGATTTAAACCCAGCTGTACAGTCATTGTGAACAATCTAGACTCAAAACTAACTGTGTGGTGAGATGAATGAAGCCTAATGCCTTATCTAATAATGACTCTTCATATTTTTACATGTTCTTTACGCTGGATATCAGTGTGCAAAGAAAAGGTTCTAGACAATAATATCCTTCTGGAACATACAATGAAAAATAGACATCTTTAGGTCATTATTTTTGTTTGTTTGTTTACCTGTTGTCCATAAGCTGAAACTGCTTTACATCTGCCTATTTATTAAAGGAAGACTTATGCTACAAGTAAAGAAGCAGAGAAGCAATGGGTATTAAATGCCTATTGCATTGGAGCACTATTTACCTATGCTTCAGTTATTCTTTTCTGATGTCAAACCCCAAAAACTTTAAAGACATTACAAACATAAAAGACTAAAATGTCAGTTTCATATCTTTAAACGTGTGATGCTGATTAATACCCTATCAAGGATCTACAAAGATCTACAAACTGGGTTTTTAGGTATTTTGCCCCCTTTGAGCTAAATAACACCCCACCAAGAACAAAAGTGCCATTAAAATCCTGAGTTTAAAGACAAGGATAAATGTGTTAGATATTTTAAAGCACAATAATGAGCATGAGGAGAAAAAAAAATGTAATACATTTCTCCCCGTCTGGTGCATCAGATCTAGTAACACACTGCAGAAATGTAGATGAAACCTTGGAACAAAGTGATAGTATCTTCTGTAAGTCTTTCAGTAATGCAAGGTGAGCATGAACATAAAACCAGGAATATTGCAGACAATCAATTATAGACAAGAAGGATAGAGTCCCATCTTAGAGGTGTAAATATTTTTATGCTATGTGATGCTGTGTCATGTCATGTTCTGAATGGATATCCTTCATTTTCACAAACAAAATGAGGATGATTATTAGACTTCTTGGTCCTTTTCTCTAGAATGAGGCTATAGTTACCCAGGAAAGGGTTTATTACTCACTGTGCCATTTCAGCAGAATGTTGGCCAAAGATTATTAAAACCTCCTCTTTTAAGCTCCTCTGTGAGATATCTTGGATGGCTAAGAGCTATACTTCTATGTCTCAAGTCAAAGTGATATCCTTTTGTTTTTTCCCATAATAGATTATCTGTCAGGAAGCAGAAGACTTTTATTCAAGGTCCAGCTCAGAAACAAAGAGCATAAACCAGCATCTAACACACTCAAAGAAAGCAACTATAAGCAGAGAAGGCATTTGGATAGCAAGTTTTCTTTTCTTTGTTAAAAGCCGGGGCATTATTTAGCAGAGAGGGAAGAAGAGGCTCAAGGGAGACCTTACCACTCTCTGCAACTACCTGAAAAGAGGCTGTAGCCAGGTGGGGTTTGGCCTCTTTTCCCAGGCAGCCAGTGACAAAACAGGAGAACATAGCCTCAAGCTGCACCAGGGAAGGTCCAGGTGGAATATCAAAAGGGATTTCTTCACTGAAATTATTTTCAGACAATGGAACAAACATCACAGAGAGGTGTTCGAGAGATGACTGGATGTGGCACTTAGTGCTGTGATGTAGTTGACAAATATGATCCATCAAAGGTTGGACTAGATGATCTTGGAAATCTTTTCCAGCCTTAGTGAGCAATGATCATTCTGTGATTCTAGCTTGGCAGGCTCCTAGGTTAGGAAGACCTATATCTCATCAGGAAAAAGGAAGATTACTCAATTTCTACTAACAACTGCATTTTGAGGAAAATGGCTCTAGATACATTCTACCTTCTGGAAAAACATACATTTTATCACTATGAATGTTTATTTATTTATTTATTTGTTTATTTATTTATACACATAGATTGCAACACAGAAAAAAGTATTGTTCTAAGCCTCTAAAATTCCAGTATTTTAACAGTATATGATCTAATGTGTGTCTGACAAAAGCCTTAGACCATTTCAGTTTTTCATTATATCTAAGACACTTAAGCTTTAGGACTGATGTTCTAGTGCAAGTTCAGTAAAATTTTCTAGGAGACAAGAGAAAAAACATGTAGTAACTTGTTTGTAGGTTTTGCTCTTGGTGTGTGGTAGCTAAGAGATATTATTCTGCTTTTATTCATCAGATATTGTAGTACTGACAGTCACACTTCTGTTGCTTTGATGAGATAGAGCCAAACCAGGATTCCTTAGACTTTAAAAGACATAAAGCATTATGTCTTTAAAGATTAATATTATTTTCATTATCAAGTTCAGTTTTGCCTTTGGCATGATGTCATTTGATTAGTCAGCACTTAGTGTGTGATTTAAATTAATGATTAACATTACATAAAATTTGTTGAATGCGTAAACTTTTCAATTGTAATTGGAATTAATGAAAATTAACAGTCCTATTTGCTATAAATCAAAATTACCAGACAGAAAAACAACCATCTGGCTTTTTTTTTTGTTTGAGGGGTTAACTATATTTTTATGGAAAACTGTTCCACAGTAGAAACATAACTGCATTATGTGATAAGAAAGATTGTAAAATTGCATAGCAGTGACTTATAACAGTTTTTAAAATTGCTTGTCCTTACCAAAGTCAAACCCATAATGTAATATACAGGATGCAATAAGAAATAATATGATTTGCCTTAAACCATTTTTATACCTTTAATTTAAAGTAGTGTATGTTATAGTCTTAATAAAACAGTAAAATAAGTCTCTTAAAAACAATAAAACATAACCCTGTATGTGCAAAAACAAAACACTGGTCAGCATAAGGCTTGCAGAATTAAAAAACAAACAAACAAACAAAAGACAATACCCCACAACAACAAATTGCTTAAGATATTTTAAGTACAGAAACTATTAATGTCAGTAAACTGAGGTACCTGTAAGATTTTAATTTCCAGTTGTTCAAAATTATTGCTTGTATAATTTATACTTGTTTTTCTGCTTGTTTCATATTTATCACAATAAACAAACACTGAAAATTTGGCCTTATCTTCACGGTATGTCAAGCAAGGACATTACCTTATAGACATGTCATAATGATGAATTAATTAAAATTTGAGAAGTGCTCATATTATGCTAATGAACTCTGCTGCCAAAGCTAAAAATAAATAATTTCAAAAATAGACATTTAAAAGCCTTTAGGATGGCAATTATTTAATTATAGGGCACCTTTAAAGAAATGAAAGATAACTCAAGTGACTACAAGTATTTCTCCAGTTATGCAATTTGAATAAGCAGCTGAAAACAGCATTCAAAGTGTAGAGCTTCAGGTGACATAGATCAAGGCAGTTCCATCGAGTTAAGTGACAATTGTTTGTGATAATTATGCATTAAGTTTTAATTGTTTAGTTGCTGCAACTGTTTGATTTTGAGATATCACTCAGCTGTCTGTTGAATTTATCATTAAAAATATCATGAAGGTGTCATACACTAAACTCTTAATATGATGTTACACATAAAAGCCCTGACTGTAGCTTCAGAAAGGTCCCAGTAGGGCTGAAAGTGTAAGATTTATTAAATAAAATAAGTATAATGCTCAGATATTATGTAATCCAGTTTTAATGGATTATTGATGGTGTTTTGCACAGTTAATTTCTATTTGCTGCAGAAGGGACCAAAATGAAGCCCCACAGTGTCTTTAACTAAAAGTATTTAGGTCAGACTGAAAGAAAAGACTTGGTTATATTTAGCTGCTTCAATTCAGCTTTTGTGACTGTGAAGACACCTGGTAAATGTCCACCTAAATTCAGTAAGTTCTTCCCTTTTTGATCTGAATTTTTTCTCCAGAGCTTTTATAGCAGTAGATATAACTTCTCCTATCAGAGTAGTCAGATTATTTACTCTTGAAACAAGACCACAGGAATTAGAAGATCCTGACAAGATCCTAATGTCCTGAGGGACATGGCTGACAAGCAATGCTCTAAAACCACTCTGCTTTTGCAGACTTCACTGAGATGCCAAAAGCAAACCAAGAAAAAGACAAGAGTTTAAACCTCTTTTAAGAAAATAGTCTCATTTAAGAAACCAGAGGTATAGATGTTATCTTTTTATATAATATTCTACCAAACAGCTTGGGTAGATTTAGACACACCTCAGCCCAGCATGATTCAGGCATGTTTTCAGTGCTTAAGCACTTGACCCAGCCTTCTGACCTGGTCAGAAGCTAAAAGTGTTGCAGGTGTTCTGTTCTAGTGAAACTGAGCTGCTGTGCAGCAGTAAATAGAAGACATGGCATAAAAGACAAAGAAATCCTCATATATGGTGCCTACATTTCCACACTTTTGCTGTTTCTTGTGCAACATTTGACTATGAGTTTAAATACAACTGAATTTGATGTTTTTGTATTGCAGCAGTATTTTCCTCTAATACTGAGCTATAAAAACCAGAGATATCAAAAGGAACAAGACAGATAAAAAATTCATATCACAGGTTAAAGCTCGGGCAACTGAGCCTTTTACGCAATTCCAAACAAACCAACACATTTCTACACAATGGAAATATAGCATTTGTTTGTAGTGTAAATAGGACCAAAATAAAGTGGATTGAAATTCTTGAAGTTGCTAGAAGATTCATTATATATATCTAAATAATTTGAACTGATAGTGAATTTAGGGATTGCATTCTAGAGACAAAGAAGGATTTATGTTTCACACCTTTCAGTTGCTAAGGTCTGGATAGTACTACAATAGATTCCTGGCCTTCTAGTATCAAAAGAAAACTGAATTAAACTGTCTGTGATAGAAATTAATAGTCCTTGAGCCTCATTAGGGAACATCTGTTAAATAAATGTACTGAATTCAAAGCTTTTACTACAGTTTTTAGAATGCATGTCAGAGAAGAACAGAGATAGGGTATTTTGAGTGAGGAATTTTGCCTGTTGACATCCTGTCTTTTGGGGGTGATTGTATTTTCTTGGGGTCAGCAAGCAAACAGTGTAGAACTGACAATGTACATATCTCTCAATAAGGGGTGTTTCATATTCAATAATTTCTAAAAAAAGTCTAAACATTAAACAGTTAATTAAGGTTTTCCACCTAGCTAATGGACTCTTGTCTCAACCACACTACCCATAGAGTTCATACAGCATCATAAAAATGAGATCCCAGGAACATCAATACTAAGAAATGTTTCCACTACTGTAGGAATGGGCTCAAGGCTGTTTGCTCTGTTTGGTGATTTTTATTTTGATTTGTATTTTTTCCCCGCTGGCATCTCTCTTCAGCAGTCCAATATGACTAAAGAATCTCCCACATCTAAATTTATTTGTATTATCTACCATCATAAATATTAACATAACTGTTCACATCTGTAAGATGTGAAAATATACATCAAATTCTCATTAGCAACTATAAAGACAAGTATATAAACTTTGTGACCACTCTTTATAAGTAAATTTAGGCCAGAATTTTAATTGTTAGGAACCATGGATTATGGGTCAGATTTCAATACTGACCCCAATATTTGTTTTACCTTGATGAGAAAAAGATTTGCTAAAAACATACAGTCACTATTGCTTCATTTTCTTTTTCTGAGTAAACCTACCAACCTCTGCTAAGAAAATACATTATATTATTTTCTTTCATTCCAATCAGCCGTGTTGTATACTGCTGAAAGATGTATCTCCTGCTTTCTTAATGTCGGCAGTGACATACTATACAATAGCTGCCTTCTACCACATCTCCTGCAAGCCTCATGCACATCTGTAAAACATCCCCTTTAATCTTTTCTTCTCACACTGTTTTGACCCAGAGAATACAGATTTTCAGTTGACTGTAAAACTTCAGGTTCAAAGACACTTTTATATAATGATTAGTTTTATGCAAAATACATAGAACTGCATCACAGCTGAATCCCTAAGTTTGTACTTATCACTAGTAGAATTTCAATAAAACTCCAACTGGTGTACTTTTTAATTAAAAAATCTAAAATTAAATCTAAAGTCTAAACTAAACTAATTAAAAAAAAAAAAATCTGAAACAGTCTCACTGAAAAAACATCTTGATGTGGACAATAATGTTAAGGTTCAGTATGCAGTAGCTTTCTATTCCTTGCAAACTAATTTCAGGATAGGGATTATTGACTTCCCTATAATAGCAGGTAAAACACGTCAATTTTAACAGAATTTTCTCAGAATTTTCTATGTTTATAAGTGTTGAACTAAAAATGACACTTTTTCTGTGAACCTAGACTCTTGAGACTTCAGAGATAAAAAATAATTTTTATAAAGTTTGTGATAAAATGAAGATCTGGTTTCATACAAGTTTGAGAATACTTTCTTTGCAAACAGATCAGTAGTTTAATCAGAAAGGAAGTCAGGTAGGCAGAAAAAGAAAGAAAGAAAGGAAAGAAAGGAAAGAAAGGAAAGAAAGAAAGAAAGAAAGAAAGAAAGAAAGAAAGAAAGAAAGAAAGAAAGAAAGAAAGAAAGAAAGAAAGAAAGAAAGAAAGAAAGAAAGAAAGAAAACCAAGAAAGAAAGAAAACCAAGAAAATGAAAGCAAGTAAAAGAAGTTGAAAAAAAAAAAAAAAAAAAAAAAGAAAACAAAACAAAACAAAAATTTCAAAGACCTTTATTTGACTTACCTGATAGAAAAATGCTGAGACTGACCCTGTCAGCATTCATAACTATCTGGGATTACCCAGATGTGCAACTTTTCTGTCGCAAGCTGACTCAGCTTTAAATGGAAACTGAAATGAGTTTTGAGGATCACAATAATGGCATTGGGGTCTGAGGTGTTAACTTAATGTCCAATATTGCATTCTTTAGAGCAAAGAAATAAAGAGGGATATGGTATCTTCTCTATTGTAACCATGTTATATTCTTTAATCCGTAGGTAAAGAGAGTAGTATGCAATTATTTTTGTATGCTATTTTGCTATGATAAAAATGTAATTTAAAACAGAGTAAAAGTAATATGTCATTGTAACCATTAAATACATGATAATATAATTAGTTTCTTTATATGTCATAAGAAAAAGTATGACTTTACTTAGAATATATTAAACCTTATTTATTCGTCTTACTCCAAAAAAAGCAAAATCTTTAAATAAACTGCAGATCTCAAAACGACCCTCACTTCAAGTGGCTGTTACAACTAATTCTTCTGTTTCTTGTGTATCACCTATGACTAATACATTTGCCATAAATGCATATTTTTATTCTGAATATAAGATTAAGTAAATTTTTTTGATCCTGGAACTTGAAGAAAAAAATCTTAGTGATTATGATGGAAATGCAAGGAATTTTTTTTCCACTTTTGCCAGAAAAGAACCCTATGCAAATGACCTAACTCTTCTTTTTTGAATTTAGAAAAAAATCTGAATTTTTCATGACAATAGTTCAATACACAAATAAAAATTCAATTATTTGCCTTTTTTCAGCCTTGCTGGGACAACAATCCCAGTAATTCTGTCTAGAAATAATATATCCTCCTTCATACTCATATATTTGTAGCATTGAAATGAAATAAGATGAAAATATTTGGAAAGTAAGGACAATATATAGAACACGATAGACAGAGACCTGAAGGCAGATGAAAAACTATAGGACAGGGTAGACTCTTTGAGGGAAAATACTCTGGTAAACTGAAGACTCATCTCCCCAGTTATATTCCCCAAAACCCTTTCAGTGTCTCAGTCCTTGTCCAACCCCTAGTCTAAATACTCTTTTGATGATAAATTTGCTTGATGTTCCAAACACAATAACAAAATGAAACAGTGCAACTCCATTTTGTCTATGTTCCTTAGAAGTCTTGAATTCATTCTGCTTTCTATATTCACATACAATCTACTTTCATGTTCAACAGTGTTTCATACGTGTCTCATAAAACCTCTCTTTAGCACATCAGATTTCAGTGAAGATGTAAATAGACTTCTGGAAATAAAATAAATAAGTTGGACTGGAAGCTGTCAGTATTTTCACTCCATATTTTTACTTGGTTCATTCTCTCATTTTACTTTGTTTCAGAAACGTTAAAAATTCCATAGCTCAAACACGTGTGGGTAATTTTTTTGAACTTCCTGGTTTTATACTGACTGAAATCCATTGTGTTTAAATGATCAATTTTGTGCCAAAACCACAGAATCCTACAGTGCATTCTGGTTCTCACTGTACTCTATATGCATTTTATGGGCAAAAGTAAAGTCTCTACTTACTTTTACCTCCATTCAGAACATTCTTTAGTGTCTTTGTCTGTGTGATTTTGTATTTTCCCTGAAGAACTAGGACACGGAGATTAGATATGAAAATACTGAAGGATCTCATCTCTTTTAGAACTGAATCATCAAAACAAATAAACACAAACCCCCAGATGATAAGAAATCTTCCCCAGCTTGATAGAATTAAATGATCTTTTCAAAATCTTCTCATTTTCATGTTTATCCTGCAATGACTGATTTCTTTACAAATATAAGGAAAATTGGGATAAAGTGTTAATAAGATCTTTAGGGAAGGCCCTAAAACAACCCTTCATGTGTAATTAATTATGTTCTCTATTAAAATCTGTAATGGATTTGTGCAACCTGAACAGAGAAATTGCAAAATTCAGGAATAAACATATCTGCCTAAATGAATTTGAGCTAAGGAAGTTCTTACTCCCTTGAACACCTGACAGTGCTCTGCGATTGTTTCTTAATGTTCAGTCTTGATAGTGAAGATGCATAAGAAATTATATCAAAATTAAAAAGCTACCATTTATTCCGACTATATGTTAGTCATTGCAGTTTTCATTTTAAGTCTATTTAGCCTAGTGGATTTTACAGTAGTTTTGTTGAAATAAACACTGCTGAAAAAAATAATAATTGAAGCATGAAATAGCTGAAAGAAATTGGTGACTAATGTTGCAGGATTTCTCAAATTAAGAGAAGCTAAGCAATATGTGGCACTGGACATGGGCTTCTAAAGTGGGAGAAAATTCATGTCCCAGTATGCATGAATGTTAGCCCAGTATTTCCAGCCCTGCTGGAAAATCATCCTCCTTGCAGGAATGTTTGCAAATGAATTCACTTTGTCTTTGAAAATATACCCTTTACCAGACCATGATTGCTGAGAAAATTATTTGGTACTGGAATAAAAAATGCCACAAACATAGCTGAAGTCTCCACAAAGGTGTTGCTAAAATGAAAAAAAAAAAAAAAAAAAAAAAAAAAAAAAAAGAAAAAAGGCAGAAGTGTTGAAGCCATTTCAAGATTTAAATTGAGGTTTTTCAGCAAATATCTATATGCCACAAATATAGTCAATGTTTCAGATTATGGTTTCATACTCTTTCAGTTTAGAAGAAGAAAGTCCACTAACTGTCTTTCTGATAATTTTCATAAAATTTTTAAGCCCTTCCTAGCATGAACATCTTTCTCATAATTTATATCTCACAAGAATTTGTTCACACATAACAAATTAAGTTCAAGTACAATATCTGCACCTTATGTTGTTTTCCAGATATATAGATGTTAGACATTGCTAAATAATAGCACTATATGTTATGGAAAATAGGTAAACTACCCCTTAAAGATGGTCAAACTTAAAGGTGCTTGTGACTTTAAATTTTCGTATTGCAGCCTCATATTTCAAGTTGAAACACATTTGTAACAGTCTGAACATTCAGGAATCTATTTTATTTAGTAACTTAACTCTATTTAATTGCTAGTCTACCATATTACCTCAAAAAAATTGTACAAGATTTCCTCTGGTAAAAGAGAGATGTTAAATGTAGTTAGGGTATATTTTCAGCTTGATTAACACATCTCATAATCCTTAAAACAAATTAGTCTAGAGCACCTAAATTTCTGCCTCTGGATATTCCCCATAAACCTTCAATTGCTTTACAGCTGGGGCAAGGTTGTTAACAAGCTTTTATGTTTGAAGTGTAAATTAAGCAGAATTTCAGAGTCAATGTCCAAAGCAGTGTCAATGTTCTGCCTCCTGCAAATGTTGAAGTACTTGACAAACCTAAGTTTTTCATAGAAACATTAAGTCATGCACCTGGAGTTTGATTTTGTACAAGGCTACATATACTGAAATGTTGGATGACCTCTGAAAGTGGTCTGTTGCCTTATTTTTGAAGTTATTTAGGCATTAAAAAAACCTACTGCGATCCAAATTTAAGCTTCTTGCTCCTGAGGTTATTTATACATTTAATCATAGGATCATAAAAACAGGGCAGGATAGGATTACAGAGGTCAGCAATTTTCTGTCAGGATCAACTCTAAGAAAACCATTCTTGACAGGTATTTTCTGAAGATGTATTTAAAAACCTCAAGTTATGTAAATTCATCAGCTGTGTAGGCAATGTAGAATTTGGAAATAATTCCAATTTCTGCCAATGTACTGGAAATAGCGCCAGTGTATTTGAGCTTATGATTCTCAGTTGATCTGCTCTGAGTTTCTGAAGTCTCTTCTGCAATACAGTTATTTTAGGAGGAGAGAAAACCAGCCCTCTCCCTATGAAGCATGTATTACTGTGGTTCACATGTAATTTCCCTACAGAAACCTCTTTAGTGTACACTGATCATGCCAAGCCATCATCTTCCAGGCCATTATTGTTTGCTGGCACTTCGGTATCTTGACTTAGAAACAAATGTTGTATATGTGACAACCAAAATAATATAATTGTGTTGGCCACATTATGAAGAATGTAGCCTTAAAAGAACAATACTTTTAGTATTGCAAAACGTTTCAGCTAAAAGAAGGCCCAGAAGGCAAAGAGAGAAGAATATCTGTTACAAAGTGTTTTGAGCTACCTGAGTCTAAGGAGAAGGGATGAAGTAAAAACGATGTGATTATTCCTATCCATCTAAAAGGACATAGAAGGATAGCTTTCCACTGGGGGATTTCTTTGCCTCTTTAATCATTACACAGAATTAAACTCTCCCTTCCCACTTGGTGAAATCTTCCATACTCAAGCCATGAGCAGGAACAAACAAGGGCAATGCACACCATGCACCTGATGGATCAATCTCTGAACAAACCGGTACCAACAACTCAGAGGTACTGAAGTTATACACTAAGTGTGTCATGGACAATACCAAATATAAATAGATATAAATACTTGGGTGTCTGTGGGTCTTCTAGAAGGGCAACAGGGACTTCTCCCTGAAGCATGTTATTAGAATAGTAAAGTATAACCACTGTAATTTAATACTCATTATTCTATCGAGTTGTTTTTTTTTCTTATTTTTAAATTTAAATCCAGTATTGTGACAGCTAGTTTATTATCATCTTCAATGGTTGAAAATTTAGAATGTATATTAAAACTGGTAACATTTTTTTTTCACTTTAGTCACATTTTCCTTAAACTCTATTAGAACAACTTTATCCAACTGTAAGTCCTGATAAGAGTTGTGTTACAAACGTTTCAGCTTAAAGCTTAAAGATAGAGGCATCACTGAAGTATAGACTGAAGAAAATTAGGTCTCCTGAGTCTTTGTCTCTTGATTATCCATACTGCTTAATTTTTAATTTACTCACAAGCTCTCTTCTCACAGAAACTTCTAGTTCCCTCTAAGACAAACTTGGATATAATTCTGCTCTATAGTTTACACCAGAGGCTACTTCCAAAAAGAAATTTCAAACACTACATGATACTGACTTTTGCCTGCTGTAGATAATGCCAAACTTAGTAAATTGTGCACCCTGTAACATCTCCATTAACACTCTTATGTCATGCCATTGAACACACTATATAGATTTTTAATTTAATGCTATACAGACACTATTTCATTTAACTAAATTGAATTCCTCACATTGTTTGAGAAACTTTTTACTGGGTCAAAGTCCCATTATGCACATGTAAGAAAAACAGTAATTAAGCCCTCGGGCTAAAAAGACACTACATGGAGGCAAAAGTGGACCTAGCCAAGTTCTAGGCAGTTCAAATACTCTCACTCTGATGTTGAGGGTCAGTCGCCCCAGAAAAACACAGCATAAACCATCCTGCAGCAATAAACTTCAAAACAAGAAGCTGCTCCCTAGAGATCTCTTCAATAGCATGGATGACTTTCATAGATCTAGGATGTCTGCACTTATATTGCATGTATTTCAACTACTCTGTAGAATTCATAGATGATAGTAATAGTTTTCATATAATAATGATAATAATTTATGCAACATAAATATATATATATAGCAATAGTAGTGGGGCTTTTGGGTTTTTTATATAGAGTTATTTTTTTTTCCTAATAAATAGGGTCTGAGTTTATTAAAGAACAATTGACAAAAGATTCATAACTTTTGTTTCTAACCTTCATGTAAGCATCTTCAAAATTTCTGGAGTATTCATTGAGCTTTCCACAGACCAGTCTTTCCTTCTACTTCACGATAAAGTGAAGAAGAAATTGTTACCTAGCTAATAACCTCTCAACTTTCCACTAACTTCACAATGAGAAAAGTGAAAAAGTTAAGAATTTGACTAAGTTTCAGGACAAAACTAAGCTAACAGTCATACAGCAAATCAGCATATGTCCCCACTTTAATGCAACTCCACAGATTTCAGAGAGGAGGAGCAAAGTTGCTGTTCAATGAGGAGAATCATATATAATGAAACCTGCAACATTTAATATGTTTGTTCCACAACACAGTTTCAAAGATCTGAAAGGTTAAGAGGCAAAAAGAACACAAACACTAAACCAACAGTTCACATCAGACAAAACTGTTCATATCATAAAGACTTTCACGTGATATTTAAATAATATTTCAATAATAATGTATAAGCGATAAAATTAAGGCATTAGTTGTGTTAGTAAGGTGTCAGAAACTGGAAAGATTAATGTCTTGAGACATTTTGGGATGCTTGGAATGTCTGGTAGGGGTCAGGCCTTGGTTTTGGTGAGGTAGTGCCCTATCCCCCTCATCCCCCAGGTCCACATGGTCTGTCTATGCTGGCATGCTGGAGGCAGCTGCCCAGGATCGCCTGACCCAGCCCCTGATGGCCAAGTGACCAGAAGTCCCACCTGGAAGTCCCAAGATGGGACAGGGCTTTAAGAAGGCTGACCATGTTGATGTTTAACCCTACCTTCATCTTGGAGTTTTGTATGTGTTACATTGTTAGAACCCAGGAGTTGGTAGCTATATGAGTGTTTTTCTATGTATTTCCTTTCTTTTTTCTCCCTTTCTTCTTCTTCCCCTTTTAACTCTCTTTTCATGGGACATAACATTGAATGGGTTTAAAGGTTGCTAAGTTGAATGGGCTAACTCTATGCTGTAATAAGTATTTTATGTTGTGCAAAACCTTTTGCCAAAATTCCTTGATTTTTATAGTTTGCCAGTAAACTCTTGTGTGATTTTTACATCTTGAGAATATCTGTGTGTCTACTCACAACAAAAGAACATCAGTTTAGCCCCATCCATGAAGTGTCCAGGGCATCACAGAAGGTGATAGTATCTCTTTAGAAACATCCTTAAGATGCCATTGATGGTAGTTTCCCCTAGATAAAAAAACGTGCCAAAAGAGATTTGGTTACAATAGTTCCAAAATCTGTTTGTACTAATACATAATAGCATATTAGCATAATAAAACTGAAGACGGTCTATTTCAACCAGGTATTGTGCTTTTCTGTAAATATTACACTTAATAATACATCAACACTTAATAGTACATCAGCATTCTAAGTATTACTATGGGAAAAGTTATTTTATTTTTATCCTTACACTAACTTCTGTGTTCTTATTCTGTTTTTATCAGTTTCCAGTACTGTGACCTCTTCAGATTTATATGGAAAATGTTAGAATAAATTAAATATCACAGTCTATTATATTCCAGGAAGAAAGATCAATGGGCTTTCTGAAGGCAAGATAAGACATGGGATAGGATGTATTTAGGATAATGAGAAATTTTCTGCCACAGCTCATATTTATTGAAATTTGCAATTCAAGCCTGATGCTGAAAGTCATATGCACACCAATAATCTTTATTTTGTGTGTTATCCATCAGCTTCAATATCAGTGGATACTGAAGCTTTAGTATTATTCATCTCTGATTAAGAAATCAGATTTATGAACCTAAAGGTAAGTCACAGAAAATATCAGTACTTCTTGGTCAGAGGTGCTCAGTCAGCTGCACATGCAGATTTTTGGAAATGTAATTCAGAACTGTGAGGAAGCTCCAAACACACACTGAGATATCTGTGATCTGAGGTGTCTTGATGAGCCAGATGCTTACATCTCCATTGGAGATAATAGAGAACTAGTCAGTGGGTGGATATAGTCTTTCAAAGTGACAGAACTACCCAGTAGACCAAATCCATGTATTTATTTCAGAATTAACTGAACAGCTCTCCAGCCTCCATTTGACTGCAGTTGCAAACCAAATAAAATATGAAGCACAATATTGGTTTTAAGAGGAGATGAGAAGTACCTCAGTGATCACAGAACAAAATAACATGTCCTATTTCTACATGAATTTGACATTTTTCTTTTGCTGCAAATATTCAGATCAAATATCTTCAGCATAACTGAAAAGCTTTTGCAAACAAATACCTCTCTTGTTGTGCTTACTATGTAGGGAAAAAAAACAGACAGAAGTGAAACATGTTCAACCTTGGATCTATGCAACACATCCAATATAAATCTTATTTAACTTTGAAAATGTTATACAGCAAAATGTCTATGGGTGTCTCTTCCAAGGGTAATTAGGCTGCCATCACCATTTATCTTTTCTTAATTATCTAGACTGTGGTTGCTTTGCACAACATTTTAACATTTAATGTACTTTTGCATAAATCTCACATAGTGCCAGCAAGGTCCCTGTGAATTCTTATTCTTTAGTACTTTATGTCACAAACCAGGCAATGTCTCAGTATTTTCCTGCTCTTGCTGCATCAAATCCTTCATCACTATTAGTTCACATGTGTTTCAGGAAGCCGTCATGTGAGCGAAGAACAGGAAAACATCAAAAGAACTTCTAAATTAAATTCTGTTTGACCATATGAGAGGAACTTTCAAAAGAATAAAACTTTAAAGGTTGAGTGTTACGAAAGGTGAAGAACCCCTGATCACTGATCACCCTTTTTTTAATGGGTACAATACAAGATAGGAAGAGTAAAGGTAGTGGAAATCTAATACTGCACTAAAGAGTAATTTTTTTTTTTTTAATCTAAGTCAGTTTTTGCAAAGGGGGATGGTCCTAAATATATACAAGACGTATTTTTTAAGATGCCTTCCTGAAAAAAAATACATTACTTAGAAGTTATTATAATTTCTAGAGTCACAAATACTTACATGGCTTGCTCTTAGATTTTTTCTTTTTTTTTTCCCCCCACAGACCACAATGATTAATACTTGCTTAGATAATTTAAAAGAAATAATTGTTTTGTGTGTTTGTTGGTTTTTGTTGGTTTGGGAGTTTTTTGTTTGGGTTTTTATTTTTTTTCATTGAATGGTTTTATTATTTCCTCCCTCCCCCCAGAATTTCGGTAATCATAGAGGAATGTAATTGTCCATGACATAGTACTGAATGAACTCCTGCATAAAGGGAGTACATAATTTCTTGTCCTTAGCAAGGAGATACAGCTGTGCTGCTGATACAGGTAATTATCTGCTTCTTACAGCTGATGCAAGGTGCATTCACTGATGTTTGGCTGCTCTGTGCTATATGAACAGACAGCTCCTACTTGAACAAGGCAGAAATATTAATATACAATATATACAGTCTAGAATTCTACCCACATTTAACAGTGAAAATAGCTTTGTGTTTAAATGGCTTTTATAAGATCTGAGAAACTGGAAGTATTTTTCGGAGCCGCTCATGTTGAGTTTGTCATATAAGATATCCTTTACATTATTGAATAAAAATGTTCATTAATATTTTAATCTGTAGAAGGTAAATAAAAGCATTGCTGACAGTTAAATGTAATGTTTGCATCATACTTTTTATGTGTTGTACTATATGTGGAAGACCTGTGTGGTAAATGTTAGAAATCTGAAATTTGGCAGGGACATTCATAGACCCGCGAAAGCCTGCTTGCATTTGGCCAAGAGAGTTTGAAGCAATCCTCTGTATATGACAGCTGTATTTTCATGGGCAACTGAAAAATGATAAATGTAAGGACCCATCAACATTTTATCTCCCCTATGCCACTGTATGAATACACTTAGTGGAAGTTTTGAGTTAGTGAGTTTCCTGCCAGTATCAAACTGGAGCAGGAAAAGAAAACCATGTTAAGAAAGAGGAATGTATGGGTTGCTTTCCAGACAGGAGAGACATGATGAAATGTTTCAAATGAGCACTGTTATCCTAGAGTTAGCAGGTTATTTATTAAGTAGTGAGTGCATTAATACAGCAATCATTTGATGTGGCAATCAAGAAGGTAACTTCTCATGCTGTGAAAGTGGAATGGAAAGTGTAAGAACTTTCTGCAGTGAAAGAAGCAGACTTGTGTCAGGCAGGACTGGAAATCCACCTGTACATTGTCCTGAGTAAGTCAGAAGCATATAGGGATATATACAGAAGGAAAGCCATTTGTGCAGTCATAGTAGTGCCTATTGCAAAAGTATAATTCATAAATATATTGTGTGTTAATACATACGTTATTTTCTTCTTCAGATAAACCAGTATGTTTCATGAAAAAGCTTCAGTTTGATTTGTTGATTTGATTTGTTGCTTTAGTTGATTCTTTTTTCTTAATTTAATTACATTCCATGAAATTAGCAAACTAATATCAATATATAAACTAAAGTAACAGCATGCAAAGGAGGGAAGTAATTATACAGTAGTTGTTGTTCTGCAATCATATTAAGTTTTTAGTGGGTAGACAAAGTGCTCTGGGTGCATTTGCAAATGAACATATTTGCTCTTCCATTCCATACAATGGAATGTATTTTACGGCATAAAATATTGCCTACAGTTTCTTCAAATAACAGTACAGTAGAAACATAGTAACGACTAACAGAGAATTATAAGTACTGTTAATATAATACAGTCTAATATCAAAATTTTCCTATTAAAAGTGAAATTTCAAAAATAAGTAGTCTCTTTGGTTTTCTTATTACAGAACTTGAATATATAATTTTGTGGTCTAGGTACAGTTTGTTCTGACTTGATTTTGTGCCTATGAAATTACATTGTTGATTATGGACAAAATTTCAGCTGCCTCCACAAAGTTCTTAATAAAATCTGTATCAGTGAGAATTGTCATGTGTTTCATTCTACTTCATACTTCATATTTATATGATTATGAGAACACTTACAGAGCCTGTACAGGTGATTTTTAATCTCTAACTATCATTATTTACTTCCCAGGCCAATTCACTAGACAGCCAATCAAATTTTTGTTCAGTGAAAAAGAGATTTTAATAATATAATGCATTCAGACTTATACTGTCTGCATTATTATTCAGTCAGGTACAGGACAAAAGGACAGAACATCCTGCTAACAAATTATATCCCTCGCTCTGAGTAGTGGTATACTTATATTTAAAAACTAAGCTTCCACAGTTCTTGCAGGAATAATATATTTCTTACAGAATCACCAGCTTTTATTATGTCTTAATCTTTATGTGGATGTCATTTAAGTACAGCTATTCTACATACAGTCTTCAATTCTTATTTTTCTATAAGACAAATGTTGCCTGAAAAATGTTAGGAACATTTTAGAAGTGAACTCCATTTCCAAATATTGTCAAAAAACACGTATTTGATTGTTGTATATGAATGTCCTGATACAATAAAGAAAGATACATGCATAAAAAGAGCTAAAAGATGTCCTTGATATCAACATGAGGCTAAGAACCTGAGATGCTAGAAGAATATTGGTATCCAATGGAATCTCCAAGACATAATGCTTTTGAAGGCATGTTTCTTTTTGTTTCTCTTTCCACTTTTGTCTAAACATTTTTGAGTACTGAAAGTTGCCTATAAGTGTTAACTAAATACTGAGGAAACTGAAGGAGGGTGGACTAAATGCTGACTTGATGCTTTCTAGATAAACAACTTTGTATAGAAGGGCAGTTGAACTGCAATTACTTTCTCAAAAATATACTGCTTGCATTTTATTTACAAGAATATTCAGAAATAGTCCCCTAAAAATACAAATTTCAAAGATTCTGTCATTTGTTTCAGTAGCACTACTACTGAGCTAAGAAAGGAAAACATTTTACTTAAGCGTGTGTCATGAGAGCTCATTCTTTTTGCTTTATCACTTGCCCAAAGTTAGACAGGACTGCAGATTCAGCAGCTTGTTTATGGGCAAAACCAGACAACACGAAGACATGGGACCATCATTTTGTGGAAGTTTCCCTTCACTCAGAGCTCTGAGGTTCACTCACTGAAGAGCAATTTGCTGTAAGGGTTTAGCCTAAAACTGAGATGGACTTGTGTTCTGAGCTATAACAGATAACATGCAAGTTCTCCCATGTGGGCAATTGCCCAATAGGCATCAAACCACAAACCCATTTCCAGAAGAAACTGCATGCTCATTTTCAGCTGTTAATTAAGATGGAGCTCACAGTGAAAGAAACCTCTGCAAGATGGATTTTCTGTCATATATCCAAACTTCAGTCTGATTCAGTCAAAAGTTTTTAAAACCTTGTAACATAATATCATTGCTGTATCATTGGATTATTGTACAGGCTGTCACACGTGGGTGTCTCTCAACAAGCTGCATTTCATCACTTTACGCCTTAGATTTTCAGTGAGCCATTATGAGTCATTAAGTGATCAGAATCATTTGTGCAGAACTGCAGCTTCTACACTTTTCATCTCACTGTCTATTTTTGCACATGGGATATGTTTCCATATTTGTGTTAAATATATATATATATTTATATACATATATAAACACTTCACACAGTAACCCATTGTGAATATATTAATATAAATTAATGCAGAGCTTGTAATTACAAGGAATGTCAATCCATGAGAAACGGGTGATAGTAAAAATTCTCTCTTCCTTGCACGTGCCACTGATGACAGGGAGTTGTTTTTTTTGACATGATTACCTGAATGTTTTGCTTTACAACTGATGCTAATGAATATAACATAACTCAGCCATCCATTTGGATTTTAAGTAGTCCTCTAGATGCCCTTGAGCACGGGAGTGAATCCTAGCTCTGAGCGAAAGCCAGGGAAGGCAGTCAACGTTGCAAATGCTCAGCACTTCATGCAGATCTCTGCAGAACTGAGCCAAAAGTGAATATGCCCCAGAGTATTGACAATAAAATTGCACTGGTTCAAATGCACCTGGTCATGGCACCCTAAGGAGAAGTAACAGATTATTTTCCTCAAAACAGCCAAACATATGAATATATGTACATATGCGTATATATGTATGTTTGTAGAGTTTTTTAAAGTTGATGTTTAGAACAGTGTTAAAACATTTCTTTTGAAAAATCAGTACATGAAAAACACAAGAGTTCATATACTTTCATCAAATGGTAGAGCTGAAAAAAAAATCTTGAATTTAGACCTTGAAATGTATGAATAACTTATATAACCTATTTTTTTCCAAGTAAAATGAACTAAAATCATTATGCTGTTGTTCTAATAACCAAATAAGAAGCATTTCAACAACTAGGTCCTGACCAGAAATTTATCTGTAAAGTAAATGTAAGGACTAGTTTGTTTTCAAAACAGAATTAAGTTTAAATTCTTTTTTCTAGAGATGATCTGTTCTATTTCATCCTAGGAAAAAAAACATGATCTTTTGCTAAGCTCCAGAGCTCCTTTTGAATCAACATTTACGTCTTATGTTTCAACAGAGACTGGAAAGCATTGTTCTAGAGTCACTAACATATTTCCCTGTCCTGTCTTTATGAGAAAGTCAGAATCAAAACCGGAGCAGGA
This sequence comes from Sturnus vulgaris, assembly GCF_052056855.1. Classification (NCBI taxonomy): domain Eukaryota; kingdom Metazoa; phylum Chordata; class Aves; order Passeriformes; family Sturnidae; genus Sturnus; species Sturnus vulgaris. The sequence continues at coordinate 76,582,606 of NC_142244.1, forward strand.
CAAAGACAATATAAAGAAGAAGATGATCTCTTGGTATCTGAATAGTAGTAGATGCTTTATTTAAAATACATAAATACTTGAGCACAGGATATAATGCTGAAATATTGCTTCAAAGCTCATTCCTATTGACTATCCTTGCAGTGTAAAACATCTTAAAAAAAAAAAAAAAAAGATATTTTATACATCAAAGTGAAGGTGACTGTTTACCAAGACTCCTTTCTGGTTGTATCGTCAATGCAAGAGGAAATAGGATCTGTGCTCAGGATCCAGGACCCACCGTGCTGAGAATATAAAGGCTTATGAATGCAGGTGTGGGGCTGGGACACAAACAAATTAGGTTTATTTTGTCAGACATGGCCTCTTAGTATGTCATGCATGCAGCTATTTTTATCTTCCTCCATCATCTCTTAATTTTAGCAAAGCACTAGCAAAAATTCTTCATCAACATTGGGGTATTGTATGCATAAAGAAATTAATCCCAAAACATCTATTTTAATAGATTCTCCTGCCATCCTTATTCATTGTTGGAAATAGAGAAGCAATATAACATCAATAATCATTATTATGCTTAAGCTTTATTGGAACAGTACCAGAATTTCCAGATGATCTTTACTTTCTAAACAGCCTTACTGATTTCCCAGTGTACTGGAATAAATTTGTGCATGATTTATGTGCCAGATCTTCAGCTGGTCTAAAGCAGTGCAATTTTGCTAAATCCAGTGTATATATGTTGTTGTACAACAGGAGACCTGAAAAATGTTCTGTTCTTCATAAAAAACCCCCAACTGATTATTGAGTTTATATTAAGTCAATGGAACTACTTGCAGAACAAGGTGAACTGTGGGGGGTATCAGCTAATCCATGAAACCAAAAAGGTCCTTAATAATTAATAAAAATATATATACGTGTCTTACAAACACTCTACAGATTCTCAATGCCAATATCCATATGACTGCTTTTCTGTAGTATCTAGATTAATTTTATTTTAAATGAGAGGAAGCTTTGAAGTTCACTTGAGGATGTAATTTAAAAAAAATATTGCTGAGAGGAAAAAGAAAAGACTCTTTTTCTGGTGTTTATTTTCACAGAAATTCTCAGCACCAATCCATCACTGAACCTAACGCTTACTTTACCCTAAGGCAGAATGCAAAAAAGATGAATAATATTGGTCACAAAACAAAATTTAAAACTCCTCACTAAATAGCACTCTTCCACAAGTAAGTAAATATACTCCTAGAGTATATTGACCTCTCAAATAGAATCATTAATCACAGAATCATAGAACGGTTTGGGTTGGAAGTGACCTTAAAGATCATCTACTTCCAACCCCCCCTCCTGTGCCGCGGGCAGGGATACCTCCCACTAAATCAGGTTGCTCAAGGTCCCATCCCACCTTGAACACTTCCAAGGATAAAGCATCTACAGATTCTCTGGGCAACCTTTCTCGGCGCCTCACCTTCTTAAAATATAATCTAAACCTATTGCTTTCAATTGAAAGCCATTCCTACTTATCATATAACTACATGCCCTGTAAAAAGTCCCTCTCCAGCTTTCTTGTAGGCCCCCTTCAGGCACTGGAAGACTGATAGAATATCTACCCAGAGTGTTTGTCATGCTGAACAACCTCACCCCTCTCAATCTCAATTCATAGGAGAGGTGGCTCAGCCCTGTGATTATCTCCCTTCTCTGGATACACTCCAGCAGGTCCAAGTCTGTCCTAAGCTGTGGTCCCTAGAGCTGGATGCAGCAGTCCAGGTGAGATGTAACAAGAGCAAAGGGGGAAAAGCACCTCCTTCTACCTGCTGAACATGTTTCACACTTTACAGACAAAGACTGGAGAAAATCATCTTAACATACGTGCAATAAATTTTGGGTTATGACACATTTTTGAATTCCTAGTATTTTACTTATTTGAATGTTTTCCTGTGGGTCATGAGAGTCAATATGTGTCGACCTTGGTAAGAACATGAAAGTCACCAAGATAAAGCTATGTAAATCATTGTTGTTCTGACTTGGATCTAGAAAGAAAAGTATTTGAAGCTGTGGTATTAACATACAATGTATGTTAACGACGTATTAACTCAATGCTGTTTTCTATCTGTACTAGTTTCATACTTCAGAAGTAAGACTATATGAACAATTCCAGACCATTTCAACACAAATTAGTTGATAGATGATCAGTAACTTTTTAACTGCTACATTTGAATCTGTGAGAATACATTTGTCCAGCTCTTAAAGGTAAATATGGTGAATCAAGCCCATGTCATTGAATAAAGGAGGAAAGTCATCACCCTAATGCCCATAGTGTTTTGAAAATCTGTAGTATAATACATTAACTTTTACCTTCAATTAACTATTAGTTCCATTAATTTACCTTTAATTAACTATTAGTGTGGTTTATTGTCACTCAAGGTCAATAATTTAAAATTCATTAATTATAATTTCATCTCATCAAAAGTTATTACCTAATTATTATTTGATTGTGTATTACATAGCTTAATAAGGCAGTTGAGTTCAAGTCTTTAAGTAAAGTTGAATTTAATGGTTTTTAAATGCATTTTGTTTTAAAAGATTATGACAGCAATAGTTATTAAATTGTAAGTAAAAAAGTGAGGTAAGATAGGCTTATGTAGAACCAAGCTGTGCCTCAAAATATTTTTTTCTGTATCCCAGGACAGAAGTTCTAATTCAGGCATTTAAAATACAGCTTAAGCTTTAGTCTTGAATTTATTTGTAATAGATGAGAGCCTCTGCAGAAAGCTGAAGCATGGATGGGTACAAATGTGAATTCATCTATACAACACGTTGGATGATTAGTGATAGAAAATTGTAGATATATACCAGCCTAAAATCCATGATCTAGTATGTTGAACTTGTTTGGAAGGGTTTTTTCACCACACCTGACTCTATCTGTCAAGATTGAATTGGAGTTAAAATGCCTAGGGGAAATAGACTCCTTTTTTTGCAGAGAGTTGCTCTGTCAGAGTTCTAATTTGTAATTCTCCTTTTCAGACTGTCAGAGGCCCTTTTTGCAACTCAAAAGTTTAATTACTACATTTGCAAGGGTCATCACTCAGTCACTGCAGGGAAGATGAATCGTGCAGCGCTATTAAATAAAGGATACTTTCTAGAGCTATTTTTAAAAGCAGTTATGACAGAAGTACCACAGTTCTTTAGGATGATAACTTGATGTCTCATCTAAATTTCTACTGTCACTTAGAATAAAATGGCCTTCTCTCTATTCCATGGACTTAGCTTTTAAATGCCCCATAGTTCACAGATATTGCTAACATCAGCTTTTCTGGTATCTGATATTTTATAATAATAAATTAAATTGTCAATTCCTTATTGTTTTTACTATATTCAAGTAATTAGAGGATGGAAATAGAATCTTCAAAGACTCATTTGTACATAGATCCAAACCAAGCATGACCTGCTGGGCAGGTTCAAAAACTTTTTCTGCTTTCCCTCTTTGGACATTTAGATGTTCAAATAGAGCAAACACTAGTACACATACAAAGGACTGTATTTCACCTCAAATAGTCATTAGAAGTTCTCTTTTGGTGTTTTGCTTCACTTGTCTACCCAAGGAACAGCAACAGCAAAGAGCCATATACTTTTGTAACTAAGCCAAACTTTGTCAATTCTAGCAATAGCTATGAATTCAAAGTTCTTATTTGTAAATTAGTTACAAAAGTCAAGAAATATTTATTTCTATATTGTGGTCACTTAACTCGCATCTTTACTTAAAGTATTTATTTTGACAGTTTATCACATCATTTAAACAAAGCAGCTACCTGGGAGATCAACCCATAGGAAACAACTTTCAATTTGTGTACGGTGTTTCCTAGACAATTCAGAACTTACATAAGACAATGATGAAGTGTCTGTTGCATGACCCCAATTCCATAAAGCTTAGTCCCAACACCTATACAAATCAGACATTAGATCTACATGCTATAGATTTTAACACTATCTCTTCAATGAACCAAAATATCATGATTTTGTTAAAAGAAATATTTTTCTTCATAAGGCATTTCTTAATTTTCTCAACTTCAAGGAATTTCCTCATTTTTTACTTTTTGATATATAATGTTTATATTCTTTAAATTAATCATTTTAATTGATGATTAGCGAAGGACCAAGATTATATGATCACAAATCTTATAATATGATGGAAATTGTACTGTCACTGAATGTCATTTCTATCAATATTAGAAAAAAAGTTACTTTTTCCTGGCAATTTACCTTCAAAGAAACTGATTGAAAATGTATTAAATTTATATAAATTATAACTGAACATTTAAATATATCCGCAAAATAATACATTATATTGATTAATTAATCAATTAATTAAATAAATAATAAAAAATAACTAATTAATTAACCAATCAATTTATTTTTTTTTAAATATCTCCTCCCTGACCCCTCTCCCCCTCCCCCGGTGGTTCCCTGTGATCACTCCTCAAGATAGTCTTTGAGAAACACAATTTTTAATTTTCATGTCTCTTACTCTCTTTTTCTTTTTTCTTAACACCATTATATTTCTCAATATCTTTAAAGACTATTGAATAATGATATAATCTGCATTTAATGAATATCACAGTGAACTCTTCTCTTAGTGCAGGACTACTTTTCTTTAATTAGTGCAGCTGTACCATCTTGGAGGAAGGATTTGCAGAAAAGAACACCCCAACACCTAATCATATTGTAAATCCAACCAGTCATTTTAATGATGGGAATAATCTTAAATTCTAGCTAAACAATCACAGTTGAAGCATCTCTCTCTTAACTGTGATTTCATGCTTCATGGTTTAAAGTATACTCTGACATAACCAATACCTAGAATGAGCGCTAACAGGTTTTTCTGTTTGATTATGTTTTCCCTGTGAATATCAGTGCAATGTTATGGTTCATTTTAGACTGGTACATAAGTTACTGTAATTAAATGTATAAATTCATTATTAATATAATATCACAAAGTATAGACCCTCCTTTAAAGCTAAACAGGGCATACATATTTGAAAATTTGATTAATTACTTCACTGCTTGCACTTTAGCATTTTAACAAAAACAGAGATGCTGTATTTAACTGAAATTTGTTTAGGCTTGCTGTGCAAGGTGACTTAGCTAGAAATACAAAGAGTTTCTGTTCCAGTTAAAATATATGAACAAATAAACAAAAAACGGCAGAAGAAAACACACACAAACAAAACAAAAAGACCAAACAACCCAAAACTTAAACTCATAGGATGCATAATCCCTTTATAATGATGAAAGGCATAGACTAGAAGTCAAGTTGAAGACCAAGGTTTTATTAAGTATTTTATAAAATTCAGTTTTACAATCATTGGAGAGTGTTTGTCATGTAGAGATAAAAATACCTGTTGCTTATGTAGCTAGTTTGGCACTTCTGTAGAAGCTCATTCAGATGGAGTTGTCTTTAAAAGAGAGAGCTGGAAAGGCTGATCATTTTAGAGAGTCTGTTTACTTATTTTAGGCTCAAATAAATAATAGTCATATTATATATACTGTATCTCACATTCTCCTATTCCAAAAACTTAATTCTTCTACAGGTGGGAGCATGGGAAAAACTTAATGATCTCTCATGGGTAGTAAGCACAGAAAGAGCCACGAGAGACTAAGCTGACATCCAAAATTTTGTTTGATTTGTCTGGTTTTTTTTGTTACAAAGAATGAAAATAAAATCAAGTAGCTGAAATAAAATTGCTGCACCTGCTTTTATTTACCTTTGAGAGATACCTGGAGAAACTGTAGAGACCAATTAAGATTCTTTCTGTAAGTTATCACATTTCCTCAGCAATGTACTTGAAGAAGAATTGAAATTATAAACTTTTAAAGACCCCAGCTACTAGTTTGTAGAGGCAGAATTAGATACAGACAAGGGAATTCTTCAGAGCATTTTGTGTCTTTAGTTACTCCTGTGGAGATCTACATCATCCTTCAGGCTTTCGTTCCCTGCAAGATATTTTCTCTCCAAATAATGCATAATTTAGTAAAGCACTAAGTCGGAGGTGCTTTGTGATCCATCTTTGATATGAACATGCCAAGGGAGCCTTGGAATTCAATTTGTATAGCATCCTACAATATTTGTAGTGAAAGATGCATCTGATATGCATTCTGTGAATTATAGGTCGCACATATCATCAAGAGCTAACATCTTCATATTTTCCTTCAGTTAAAATGGGAATGTTTAATCAATTGCATGAGAAGGGATAACAGAAGAGGGATATAGAATATCCAAAGCAAAATGGTAATATTAAACCAGGTTTTCTCCAAGCACTACCAAGGCTCATCATACCTAAACTGAAAGCAGGTGAGTTAAAAACATTGCTGCCATACACTGTCTCAGGAATCAGTGGAGAAGAACAGACACTGAAGATTAGTTGCAATTTGATGTAAACAATAAAGGAGGAAACAAACAAAGTTTGAGGTTAATTTTATTTCTAGGAATTTTATTTCTAGGACTCCACAGGACTAAATTAAAAAATTTAGAGAAGTTCCACTGGGTTCTGATTACGTACATCATTGCAAGTTGTCTGACTCTGTTTCCATCTGTTTCTAACAATTCTTAAAAGCCATTATTTAGGCATAGGTTAAGAGACTGTGGAACCATGATCCTTATCCAGACAGCTGCATCAAATACACTTCCAATACCACCCCATGCAGGTCTTCAAATATATTTTTAAAGATTCCCTGAAGCACTCCAAACGGTTCTTAAAGACACGCAACGTACATCTGCAATTTCACACTAAAAGAAATTCCAGTCTGTTGGATGGAGAAAAAGCCCCCTCTATTATCTCAGATTGTGAACACCTAAAAGCCAGATTTGCAGAAGAGAACAGGGCTCAGAGGAGATTCAAGTGCTGCTCAACACAAATATTTTAGTATGCCTTAGATTCAGTTCTACTTGTCCTGGAACCTATGATAATTCACTATCTTTCCTTAAGTTAGCAATGTACAAATAAAATACAAATACACAAATATAAAATATAATAAAAATACAAATGCAACAATAATTCTAAAAAATACCTCAATAACATCTTGGGTTAGACATTTAATGATTTCTCATTGAAAGCATGGTTTCATCTTTCTCCCTTCCTTTTCTTTATGTTCCTTGGAAATAAAGAAGGCTTCTGACAAAAGAGGCCATTTTAAAGGCTCAGTTAGCAGTAGGAAACCCTTATAGCCCTTATTGTTCACTCAGAGAGGTAGAATAGGTAGGATTGGCATTTCTTAGTGTCTGCCACGCTCACTAAGGCAAGTCTAATTTAAGGTGTCTGTAATGTGAATTCTTACTTCTCACTTAACCATTCTGCTTTACAGAAACAGACATTTTCAAGTAACAATGGACCTGCCTGTTCTGAGCACAGTCTTTAGAATAAGAGGAAATGCTCATTACCTTCTGTCCATTAAAAGTAAAACCCAAGTCAGACACTGTAAAGCCAAAGGCTTTAACATCTGAATGACAGTATGGACATTGGATGGCATAATGGCAAAAATCTGCTCAGATCAGTTTTGCAGTTTTATGTACTCAGGAATTGGCACCCACCATTCTTCCAGATAAAATTCTACATTTAAAAACCTCCTAAACTAAGCTGCACAGCCTAGGGAAGGTCAGCAAAATACATTCAATTCCTCTCAAGCATTTTTAACAAACCTTTGTCATATATTTACATATGACAGGAAAAAAAAGCAATAATCAGATAATCCCATTCTCTTGTAATTTCTTTCAGCACTATTGTAATATTTTCTTTGTTATCAAGTGAAATAATATTGAAAAATAAATGGTTACATTTATTAGAATTCTAGCAAATCCAAGAAACCTTGTCTGTCAACATTTACTGCATGAATACAAATGTAACCTATTTACCACTACATCAGAAGGATATGTTTTTATTAACATAAATATTTTTTTCAAAAAAAGGTCAGAATATACTCACGCTATGGTATAAAGTCCCCACAGTTTTTATTCAGTTAATGAAATTTTCCAATTCAGCATGAGAACACTATGGATACGATTTGTCTAATCTATCTGCCATTCCCACATCACTTTTGGTAGAAACATTAAAATAAATTAAGATTGCAGATTTTGTTTAGGTAAGTATTTCAAAGGTTTTCCAACTTATTTTCATTTTATTCTGTTATTTCATTGTTAATGGAAGCCCAAAATGTCTCAGAGAAATACTGTACCTTTTATGAAACAAATACAACTTCTCAGGAAAGTACAGCCTGAATTTTTTTTCCTCTATTTTCCTATATATGACACGAATAAAAATGTGGATAAGAATAACTCTCAGTTCAGGTACTGAAAATTTGAGTGAAAATAGACAATATATAATTACTGGATGCATGAAAATGTTATTACACAAATGGCACAGGTTATAGCTTGCATATAGCTTATTAGGTTTTATTTGAAGATGATGCATATAGGATACTGTTGAAACCTTTCTTAACTTTGGCATTTACTAAACCATTCCGGAAATTGTCTTCTTTGACAAAATATGTCTTTTCAAGCTAAGTTTCAAATAAAAACTATTTCATTGTTTGTTTGACTACTAAGCTACAGTCTATCAGAATTTAATGAGAACACTTCTTTGGGAAGGTACTATGCAGTACATGTACAGCCTGAAAAACTGGTTTTATAATTCATAGCTCTTTATCCTACATATATTTGGATAATAACTAGAGTCTACAAAAAGTGAATAACTGGAACTTTCCAGAGGATTAGTGATTAGAATTTTCCATTAAGTGATTAATTTCAAGTATCTTGCCCACCTTGCACTACATCGCGTGCATCAAGTATCATACAGTGTCTCTATGGATTACAAAAAATGAATCTTCTTGCTTTTCAGGTCTGTAAGCTATGGTAAGTATTTGAGTAACCAACACCATTTCAGTTTTATCATACTTGTTCCAGGGCAGAGCAGAATGTGGGTGCCAAAGCATGATGAAGAAAATGTGTTTATGTGATTTATAGTAACCTCTCCTCAGACTAATACATTGTTGAGCCCAAATAATTCCTGAAGTGTAGTAGCAGCATGCACTTTAGCTGTAACTATCATCCTACACACACTAGAGGAAAAAAAAAAAACTGTGTTTTTGATGATTTCACACATATAACAAAAGGGATATAAATAATAATTTAAAAACCTGCCAATCTGAAGCTGTTCTGAAACTTAAGAAAAAGGCACAAGTTTAAGAAAAAGGAAAAAGTTAAGTCACTTGTAAATGTTATGAATTCTTTTGAATTTGTCTCACTGTAAGAAGTTTCTGAGAAATATGCTAATTTAAAAAGTTAAGGAAAGACACTCTTTTATTCATTAAGTGACAATCAAATATCTCTATTTGATAGCTATAAAGGCTTGTAACAGATTGCTTGCCATGCTGCTGTCCTCCTACTTCAAGGACAGTTGCATTAAAGGATTCTACCTCAGACTGTATTTTATGGTTTGCCTCAAGCTGGGTAACATTAGAATTCAGGTATTGTCACACTGGATCAGAGCATCTGGGTCCACTGTCCTAACCCTGTCTGTAGCAAGTTCGCAGACTTCATACTCAAAAGTTTCTGAAGCAAACTCTTGATCTGCTATACAGAGAGAAATGTTTCCTTGTTTTTTCTCTAATGAGTAGTTGGCCTAGGATCTGGAGCTTGGAGGTTTTGTTTCCCTCTGTGCATGTGGTCACACATGACTGTATGTGTAGTGTGTGAATGTGTGTATATGTAGGTGAAGTATTGTGGTGGTGGGTTAATCAGTACCTTATTATTCCTCTAAATAGACAGAAAATGAGTTTTTAATAAGATGGTAAGGCAGTAGCTGGATAACTAAAAGAAGGAAGGAAGGGCAGAACTGTGATTTTTCCTCACACTGCAGTCATTTCACAAAGGGAACATAAGAAAGGCAAGTTGTTTTTTCAGCTCTCTAGATAAGGCTACATTAAGAAGGTCATCTGTGGAGACCATTGATACATATACACGACAGCAGACAGAACAAGTTATCTGATACAGATAAATTATTTCTAGGTGCAACCTAAAAAATAGAATAATTTGGTGCCAATAGTTTCAGCCTGAGGAAAAAGTTGTGATCCCCTTTGCAAGTATGTGTTCTTTGTCAGCTTGGAATACCCTACATGTACAAGGCATTAGTCAGAAGGCAGAGTGTATGCTTTGCTCTGTCAAAGCCCAATGGTCACTGGAACAAAAGAAATAGAGCTTAAAAGCCCACTTGACACACAAATTTGTTGCAAATTATATATTAGATTTATATTGGAAATATCAGCTAGAAATTTAATTAAGACTTCATCTTGTCTGCTTTTAAAGCAAAGAATATTGGATGGAGAAAGTTGGATAAATAAAGGGAAAGTATGTCTACAAAAGCTAAACAGTATAAAAATAGAAGTGCTGTCCAGAACCCTTTGGAAATACTTTCTTCTAGCAGATAGCTTGTACACATTTTGTGTGATAATAGTTTTATAAGTTTTCACTTCCTTTTTTATAATTGTATATCTTTCTTATCTAATAATTGCTGTTATATATTGACATAGAAATGGGTAATTTCTCTAGTTTTCTTTGATTTATATAAATCTTCATTCTTCTCATTTTCCATCTTTGTAACTGTTTAACTTCAGATAACTTTTACTGCACTTATTGCATCCCTGTATTTTATTGAAACAAAGTCTCACTATGGTTGAGAAACCACAATTTCACTTTTTCTGTTGGATATAATTGAGCTGAATTTTTTGACAGTCACTTTTTTTTTTCCAAATCTGATTACTATTGCAATTAACAATGCTGCCTACACATTCTTTTCTTTATTTGCCACCAGAGATAAATTGCCATCTTATAGCTGAAATTAATTTTATATTTGTCCTTATCAGAGTATCCTTGTGTGTTGGTCTACTTCAGTATCTTCAAGATCAGTTGATGCTTCCTGTGTGATATTCCAGTCCTTCTCCATGTTAACATTTCCTCCCAACTTAGATGGTGTTTTTATACAGGTTTGTTTATTGACAACAGTATCAGTATCCCCTCCTGCTGAATTCCCTCGCACATTTGAAAAAAAATCAAAATTTTCTGCAGTGTAGATATAAAATCTTACCTCATTAAAAACTAGAATATTTATTTTTGAAATGCAAAGCATATGACACATGTAATTAAAAATACTAAAGCAGTCTTGATATATGACTAGTCAAAAGCTTAGAAGTCTTGTAAATTAATTTTTTACTATGATCATCTACTTTTTTTGAAGATTCTTCATTTTTAATCCCAGCAAGAAATCTTAAATGTAATGTACTTGAGATTCTCTTTGCAACTGTCTTTACAAATGTAATAGCATCTGGACATGTCTTAACAAACATTTTTAAGTCCTTCATTAAGCTTTCACTTGATAAGTTCAAAGACTTGTAGCATGCAAAAACAAAACTCCATGTAAATATTATTCAGTCAGCCATATTTTTTACTCCCCAGTGACAGCTATGAAATGAAATTCCTATTACATTTTTCAGCTGGGTTTTATACTGAGGAATCCCAAAAGATTGAAGCAAACACGTATTTTACAGTGTATGCATGATAAGCATTTTGCCTCCAGGATACCTACCATTTGACAACAAAATATTTTAGATTTGCATTCTGCATATCTAATTGTTATTATAATGTTTCCTATCAATAAATACAACAGTTATGATAGTAAAGGAGCAAAATACCACTTCAAAGTCAGTTTATTTTCATGTTTCTCTTGCCAAGAAGTACTCAGTTATAAACCTTGAGAAAAAAACCCTAAAGGCAAATAAATCTATAGACAGTATTGTATGGTTTTTTTGGATTTGGTGTTTTTTAAATAAAATATGTACTTGGTAATGTACTTCCCCGCCCTGCGATAGTTTCCCCTACTCAGAGCAGAAAAAAAATAAAATTGATGCTCGAATTATTGTATGCTCTACCGACACAGTTTCCACAAGAAAATGCGTGTCTTTGCTGCATTCCTACCTGGACAATTCAATTTCTGGATAGTCTAGGCAGTTTTATTTCAAGTACTCGCTTCTTTTACTATTGACCTGGGTTTAACTTCCTTTTCTAAACAGTAAGTTATTGTGGATACTAAAGAAATATTGCTGAGATTCAGTGATATGATAGAGATATGTTGATATGTCATCCCACTGGACAGAAACAAAATGAAAACATAAGTCATGGTTCCAGGTTGTAACCCAGTGACAAAGGCCCCTCCATTCTATGCTCAGTGATGCATTCTGGAGAATTAGCCTATCAAAATTTCAGTTACAGAAAAGAGTTCAGTACTACTCAGTCAGTTCCAAGAAGAAACATTTTAAAATAAAGAACTTAATTGATCCTTTTTTTTAATACATGAGTCCATTAAAATGCATTTGTTGATTTACAACCAAGTTGGAACAAAATATTTTTAAAATATTCAATTTGGCAATATTTTTCAATATAAATATGCGAGTTTTATGTCCATATTACATCTGTTTTCTCTGCAGCACTGTAGATTTTGAATAAAAGTCTTCATTAATTATAGCAAATATGATCATTTATGGAAAGTGGAACATTTGGCGGGATATCTTCTGACTACACCCTTCTAGAAAGGAAATTACATGTTGATATATGGCAGTGTGAGGGAAATTAAATAGATGAAGTACAATAACAAAGAAAGTTGGAGACAAAATATATGACCCGAATGCTTTCTGTCTTTCGTCTCCTCGTGGACTCCACTCACACAATTCTGTTATATTCCCTAGGTTCTTCTCTGGGCTTCCCAGTGGCTGAGACAAAGTTGTCAATGCCTATGCAAGCCAGCCCATGGCCCAGGGTCTGAGGCACCAGGCGGAGGAACTCTGGGAAGAGCAGAGCAGGCTGTGCAGCAGCAGGAGCTTGGCAGAGTGTCCACAGGCACCCAAGAACTTGAACAGCTCGGTGCAAAAGAGTAAGGATAGCAAGGGGCTATGTTTGAACAAGTGGACGAATGAAACTCCGGGGATGGAAGTTCTTGGGAGCTCTAGACTTTTGGCATCAGGACACAGCTGGAGGGGAAAATTCCAGACAGCACTGGATCCATCCTGTAAATTAACAGCTACTGGTACAGCTGGTGGTGCAGGCATTACTTCAGAATTTATGAGCATGGGTCCCTCTTAGAAGTGTAAGGAGTGCTAGTGAGAGAAATATATATTTGTCACACTGAGGTAAAGGGAACTTTGCTAACAGGACGAGATCAAACGTTAAACTAAGGGATCAGAGTGAACAGTGAGAATAACAGTCAGGGGAGCTTGATATAGGAAACCAGTCAAGGCAAGAGACTATGGGCAGACTCATCTTCAAAAACCTTGATGAAATCTCTGTATGACAGATTCTTATGTGGACTTGAAACCTCCTGCTAGGAAATCAACAAAACCAAGACAACCCGGAATTGTCCTAGGACCAGCAAAGCAGCACAATTAAGCTGTTGCCCCCACTGCAAAACCCACTAAGTTGATTCAGCAGAAAAAATCCTAAATTTCCATTATGCCCTGTAAACTAAGACAGTTTATGGTCTAAATGGCTATAGATTTTATTGTGGGACGCAGGGACAAAACAGTGCTGGTATAAAGCAGAGAGAATTTTTGGGACTATGTAAAACTCACCATGGGATGTTATAAGGAACTATTTCAAGTGTGTTGGGACATATATGGGCATGGAACAAAGTGGGGGAAAGGAAAGAATGCCAATGCATAGGGATGGAATGAATATGGAAAAATGAAGGGAGAAAGTGTTCTATATTAATGTATTCTTATATTTTCATTTTCATGCTTCATATCTCATTTGGGCTCTCCAGTGTTTCACAGTCACTCTAGCCATATTAGACAGACAGTCAAAAACATCCCTACTAGTAATCAATCCCTGTGTAGCTGCTAAATTTTACTTTCAGTGTTTTTATTGGATCCACACACTTTATTGTTAAGAATTGACACGTTTTGGTCTCGTAATTCATTATTTATTTATTGCTAATGTTTACTGTATTTTTCATAGATTTGGGGAACACAACTTCATCTTCAGAATTCTTTTTTAAAATTATATTCCCTGTTCAAACTATCCTTTAATATGTTGGCATTTTTTAAGCTCATGTTGAATTAGAATGAGACTTTTATTTTTTACATCATTAATTTCAAGATATAGACAATATAAATCGTAGTAAAAAAAACCCCGTAATGTATTTACTGAAACAACAGAGAAGAAATTACTTGGTTTAGTCCTTCAGTGACTCGAATTCTATACTTAATATACACTATGAGGTTAATGCACTAAAATTTGATATCTTTAAGCAAACAAACAGAACCAACAACAAAAATATTCAAGACAACAAAAATTCTTAGTAATTTTAATTTAAAATAAACGTACATTAAACTGAGGAAGAAAATTAAAAGGAATATCTGAAAGATTAATGCTAGCTCGCAGATGAAATGAATGTACAGTGAAGATTAAATATTAGAAGTTCAGAGTAGATATATGGTACCTATCAAAAGACATTCAAAAGCCATTATGTTTCAACAGAAAAGACAACTATTCTAAGTAAGAAGTGAAATTTTAAGTCAAATGAAAAATTAGACAGAGACATAAACGCTAGAGTTGGAAAATAAGGGAAAATTGTCGAGATGGATTGCAAACACATTCAGGTAATTCCCAGCTACTACTGAGGTATTGAAAAACTAATATTATACTAATTGTTGCTTAGCTTTGTGTGATTGATAAGTAGAACATAGAATCACAGAATAATTTGGTTTGGAAAAGACCTCTAAAGATCATCTAATCCAACTCCCTGCAATAAGCAGCAACATCTAGATCAGGTTGCTCAGAGCCCAGTCCATCCTGACCTTGAACACCTCCAGGGATGGAGCATCTGCCACCGCTCTAGGCCACCAGTCTTTTACCAATCTCATTGTAAAAAACTTCTTCCTCATATCTAATGTAAATTGGACCTCTTTTATATCCATGTTTAGTTAGCATAGGCTTGTGATAGACCCTATTAAATATGCTTGAGACTCCTGCCCTACTGTGGGAAAGATCAAAACACAGTGGTAAATTACATCTGCCAAAATCCCTGAGAAACAGCTGAAAACAGCAGATGTGGTGATCCTCAACATGGAGTGAACTCTGCTGTGCCTTTGATTTCACTTCTGTGCCTTTGATTTCACTTCTGTGCCTCTGTCTGGGTACTGCTTTGGGGATCCCCCAGCTGGTGAGGTGACAAAAATAAATTTTCTCATTGCATTTAATCTGTGGTTTCAAGGTTTTTCCTGCAACCTGCGTGTGCCAGCTCACATATCTAGGAAATTAAATATAGAATCATAGTAAGACATTTCAAGAAATATTTGAGCAAAAGTCTGCCAAAAGGGTAAGAAGAAAACGCAAAAAACCTCTTAAGTACTTCAAAATCAGGAAATCTTCCAATGAGTGGGTGCAGCCACTAGATGAGGTGTAATAGGAATATCCTAGGAAGGTAAATCGAGACCAGAAGGATTAATAATTTTTTTCCACAATATTGTCAACTGTGGAATATTCTCATACTGAAGGCATTATTTATATGGATGAACCAGATGGATAATTCCAAATTAAATCTAGGTAGCAGCAGTTTTAGAATAAGTTAATAGAATTGACAACTTGGCCAAATGCCATTTACCCAAGTAAGGCACTGAAGCGACTGAAATACAAATGTCAACATCCTATCTGTTTAAACCAGGCTTGGCAGAAAGTGAAAATTATTATACTTAATAGCACATATTTGAAAAAGGACTTTATCAGTGAAGGAGAAACTACAGGAGGTCAACCTGCATTTCACTAAAGATCAAATAAATAAACATATATGTTTCATATAAAGGGGAAAGGACTATAAATATTTTGTGTTAGAAATCACCTCAGAAACCTATGGGAAATTTTAAAGAAATCAAATAGTGTATCTGTCCATATCATCTAGTCAAATTCAAATTTCAAAAATCTGACAGTGGTCTTCATCTCCCTTTAAAGGCTTTTAAAGAAAAAAAAAAAAAAAAAAGCCAAACAGGAAGTTGTGTAAAAAGATTATCACTTAGTACTTGATGGGAAATAGAAGGTTTGAACAAAATGGAAGTTTTCACTTTCAAGGAAATTTACAAATGTTGCTATTTTGAGAACAGTGTGGCTCATTATATTTTTGTAAATATTCTAGAAAAAAATGAGTAATAAGACCACTAAGTTTGCTGGTAATGTTGAATTATTCAAGATATATGATTAGAGAGAACTTTGAACAAAAATCACACTATATTTATGCAGTGCACAGTGAAAATGAAATCCCATGTCAGTGAATACAAAAGGTAATGGAAGAAAATGTTCCAACCACACAGATAAAATATTGTCTGCCAAATGAATTAATATCACTTAAGGAAAGACACAAATTTATTTAATGAGTGTCTAAATAAAAATAAGAAATGAAGGATGTGAAGGTCTTTCCTCACATTTGACATAATTAAATTGTGAAATTTGTCAGTGTGTATACAGAGCAAAGCTATAATGGAATTAAAACAGGACCACAAATGACAGATTTATTAGTGGACTTCGAGAACAATAAGTCCAAATGAAATCTGTATCTGAAAAAACCCTTAGAATAATAATTTCCAAATGTAATGATAGTAGAAACATTATTCTTCACTTACTTTTATATTGTTCATCCTGAGTATATTCTAATAACCTTTGGATTTTATTGATTTTGCATTACAAGAGGAATAATCCATTTTAAGTTTTGAATAAACTCATACATTGTCTGTATGAGGTAGCTTTAACAAAAAAATCTTGATTGATATTTATGTATTTTTCATTAATATAAATGAAAGCATTTCTCCTTTCTGAGGTTGTCTAGGATTTATTCAATCTTTAAATTGAATGAGAATTACTATTTAAAACTAGTTTAGAAACAAAATTGAGAATTATAATTTAGCATATTCTAGGCATTTTTTTTAAGATAAAAACTATTTTGTTGCTATTTCTCATTATTTTTTCATTAAACAATAATAAAAAGCTATTTTTTAATCTTAGTCCCAGACTACCCACTTTCTCAGTGGTAGATTTCTGGATTCCGGAGTGCATGTTTGCACAAATTATGTTCATCTATGTATGAAGGGAGTTTGTTTTAATAAATATTTATGTTTTCCTGTTTTAAATGGAAGATATATGGCCAAACCCATGACACATAAAGACTCTAAGCACTGAAATACTAAAATTTATTTCCACTCATGCTGCTCAGAATCCTCAGTTAATAGTTTATCTCTTTAAGTCAAGGAGAAGCAAAACATAGCTTCTACCTAGAAGCAAAGAAAAACTGATTTGCATAATGCCCAATTTTAATGCAAAATGAATTTTAAGGTGAAGATTTTTTACGTAGCTATTCAGAACCACTCAATCACCTGGTAACATCCAAAGGTATTATTGAGCTCAACTCATCTTTTCTATGTGAAATTCTGACAAAACTGTGTTTTATATATCTCATTCTTTTTAGATTAAAACCAAATTATACCTCTTATAATGTTCTTCTTTATCTGCCTGTTCTAGAATGTAAAAATTTATTTCTGTGGGCTTTTAATATATTTTGCCAGTAGGAGTAAAAGCATTCAGAAAGGTCCAAATGAATGCATTTATAAATCTCACCATTATTCCGGTTTATGGGATATCATCCTGTACTGCACATAATCAAACTCTTTCTGCCTCTGGTTTATACAAAGGATTGGTTTGGAGGTTTTTTTGTGGCTGAGCTCAGTGAGGAGTTCACTGCTAATCCATGCTGATTGTCTGCTGAATTTGCTCAACTTTCATTCCAGTTCAGTTCTCCAATGGAAATTCCTAAAGCAAGCTGAATTTTACTCTCCTGAAATCCAGGTCTGTGGCTATGCTATTGATTCTTCTCACTTCTTCCAGGATTTTAGTCTCCCTAATCTCATGGTTATCCTTCTGCCAAGGCTGCCCTCAGCCTTCATATCTGTAGTGGGATATTCTTTCCCTGTAACAGATCCAACGAGTACCACAACTATTTGACCCATCAATCAACAGCTTCAAGTGTTGCACCTGTTTCTAGCCTTCTGAGTGTTGATACATTCTTTTTATATTTTCTCATACTCTTTCTGATAAACAGTGGATTGTTTGCATTCCTCTTTGGAGGAAGAATTGTCTGACATTGTGGTCAGCCAGTTGGAGTCAAAGGTCTCTTCATCACTGTCCAATCCACGGTCATTGTTAGACTTCCATCAATAGTCATGTCATATAATTAAAGTGCTCTTTTCCTGTTCATCCAACTTGGAGTCAGGTGTGTGTGTCTCCCTCTCTTTCTGTGTGTGTCACAACGACCACACCAAGGAATAAATATTTTAGAGTAACATAAACTTGCCTGTTGTTATTAATTTGTCTGTACATCTGATGAGGTTCTAACCCAACATATTCTCATGGAACTTACTTTCTTAACGTGATTTGATCACCTGGTTATATCAATCACAATACTGCTGTTAAATCTTCTGCAAAAAGATCTATCCATACAAAAAATAACTTTTTAACATTCTTACCTTTCAAATAATGTGCAAGTGCATTTTTGGGGAAATATCATGAACTGGCTGACAGTGAATCTGAGAAAGCTAAGTGATCCTGCTTACTTTAATGTCGTATTTATTTCAAAAGCTTCTTTTAAGGTAAAATGGCGAATATTTTTAGTCTACAGGGAAAAATGTCCTAGCAAAATAGTCCATATCAAATAGATATCCTTAACAATACTAAATTCATTTTTTTCTTATTGTTTTACTGTTTTAAATTATTTAAAAGGCTACTCCATTTACTAACCTCTCCAAGGAAATTAAAAATCTCTCATTAAATTCCTTCCCAATCTTATCATTCTTATCACCTTGAACTAGCCTTCCACTAGTCTCTCATGCAATCCCTTAAGGGTTATCTAGTTTAATCATCTTTCAGAATTTTAGAATTATTTATATCAACCACACTACAGAAAGTGTTGCTAAAATTATTCTCAATAATAAATCTATTTTCATCTTTTCTATAATTTAGTGGCTGGAGAGTAGAATTGCAAAAGATCTGTTTTTCAGGACCTGTCTGAGATGTGTATCCAATTAAGATATGATTGTGCTCTGCAATTTATTTATTTATTTATGTATTTATTTGCTTTGGCACTTCATTTGGGTTTATCACTTATTTTACTCCATTGTAATTTACCTTATTCTTTTGTGGAAGATTTGGTCTTCTTATTACTGATAAGTCCCTGAAGAAATTATGCACAGTCATCTAGATTGTTTATCACTGCTTAAATGGAAAGAGAGACCTCTGGGAAAAAACAGAGTTTCCTTGCTTGAAAACTTTAAAATATTAAAACTAATATGAAGTCAATTGCTACTGCTGACAATGCTAATTTTCTCTTAAGAGTTACCTTGTTTGATACAACTTTTTCATGAGAAGGAATTGAATTACAAATAGAAGGAAAGAATTACAGAAGGAAAGGAGGAAAATAATTACAGATTCTGCGACTTTGTTTCATGCTTAGTTGAGATGGAAATTGCCTTGAATAAAAGAGGTATCTTTGATATTGCAATTCTTTAAACGTGTTAAAAAATGCAAATGTATCCAAACCAAAAGAATAAAAATGCTAATGACCTTCAAGTATTTCTAATAGAGCATCTGTGATACATAAAATTAATGTATTTGCAATATGACTGCTGTTTATATGTATGGTAAGAACATGTGAAATTTTACAGCCAAATTTTACCTCTGACAAAAAAAAAATTCTTCTGTTCCTGGAATATTCGTGTAAGATTGCACACAAACACATTTTTCAAGTATAAAACTAAGTTTTGTTATACTTGCATCATCTGTTTTGAAAGAGGAGCCTATATACACTTGTAATTACTAAACCATTTTTAATGCAATTATGATTGTCAGGAATAGCGCAAGCTACTGGAGATTATCAGTGCCCTTAAGAGATATGGTGTATTCACACAGGTGTATGATATTCAATAATGCAATTCTGAATATTCTCACAACTATCCTGCTGTTGAAGAATTTCTTTTTAAATGGGGAAAAAATGCAGATACATACACAGAAAAAAAAAAGACAGGAAAAATAAAACATACTCTGTTACTTTCACTGTAACATATGTATTATTTTCACCGCTTCCCACAATCTCTTTCCACATTTTCTTGTTCGGTCTCTCATAGGATTTAGGAAATGGCAAGAAAAAATTTCATAGTAATAGAAATAGCTGGTTTTTCAGCAATTTTTTAAATCTTTTTTCAAATTTTTTACAATACTTTTAAAATTATATCTTTATTAATTTCTACTGAACTGAATTCAATCTTAGTATTTCTTAATTTTTGGTAAATAGCTCTTTTCTGTTTTTAGGAAGTTGAAGAAGCAATTGTCAGGTAGAGTAGATTTGTTACAAGCTGGTGTCTTTATTGTATTTAATTGCTCCATTTTGGATCACGTCCAGTTCTAATCTCAAATATCGACTTAACTACACCATGTCTTTACCAAGACACTCTTTTAAGGTAAAAACCTTGAAATGTGACACCTTGAAAAAACATTATAAAAAAATAACTGCAGGAAATTATCTGGGGAAGCTTTAATAGCAAGATGACAATGAATACACTTTCATAAAGCACAGATGGTGAGAACTTACCCTGACGTCTTCATTGCCCACTCATTCACTTTGTTTGCCTAATTGCAAATCAGAAGATAAAGCCCTGAGTCGTATTTTAAAGACAAGAATAGTGATTGTAAAAATAGTGTGACAGTTTTTATCTTGGTGTTAGCCATCTGCATCTTCTGTACCATTATTCCACTACGGCTTTTAACAGACAAAAAATATCAATATATGCACCAAATTCCTAGCTGAAAGATTTTATAGAGATTTTATATAAAATATGAAATCACATAGAATGTCTATACATTTTCCTATATATTCATATTGAATATGGGTGTATATACACACATCCACTCACACACATAGATACAGGGGCTTTGGGGGCTTCATAAGAAGCTCCCATTTAAATTTTCACAACTTTTTAACCATCTAGGCTTCAGCTTAAGGAATAGGACAAGGAATATTATCTTGTGGTTTTGGCTGAAGTAGAGTTCTTTTCTTCACAGTAGCTCATATGGGGCTCTGTTATGGATTTGTGCTGGGAACAGTATTGATCATGTAGAGATGTCTTTGTTATTGCTGGGCAGGACTTGCACAGAACCAAGGACTCCTCTGCTTTTAGTACTGCCTTGCTGACAGGGATCTGGGGAAACTGGGAGGACACACCAGAACAGCTGACTCCAACTAACATATGTCCATATGACATCACTACTAGTATATAAAGCTGGGGGAATAAAGAAAAAGTAGGGGACATTTGGACTGATGCTGTTTGGCTTTCCAAGTCACTGTTACCCATGATGGGGCCCTGCTCTCCTGGAGATGGCTGAACACCTGCATGCCCATGAGAACCAGTGAATTAATTCCTTGGTTTTGCTCTGCTTGCATGTGTGGCTCTTGCTTTCCCTATTAAGCTAGTTTTATCTCAACCCACATGTTCTCTTACTTTTACCTTTCCAATTTGCTCTCTGAGCCCATGGCAGGGGAGTGAGCAAGTGTCTGTGTGGGGCTTGGCTGATGGCAGAGGTTAAGCCATGGCATGTCTTCAAAAACCTAAGCTTATGTGTTCTACTCTCCCTGGAACCTGCCAGTGCTAAGCGGATAGGAGAATTACTGCTAATAACTGAAAAACATTGAAAATTCAGAGAGGCTATGTGAGCTTTTTGCAAAAAATTCCTTTCATTCATGGAAGAATCTGATATTTATATGACACCGAATCTTCCGGAAACACAAGTGCACACACACAAAAAATCAAATTGTTTTAAGATATGGTCTTGGAAAGGATTTAAGAAATGGAGAACATTTCTGATCGCTACTTCTTCTGGGTTAGAAATATGATGAATGATGAATACTAGAGAAATCAAATTACTCTGTATTTCCCAGAAATAGTGATCAAGCTACTTGCCTTCTCTCCTAATATTTGCTTTCCTTCCCAAATTATAGTTGGATATGTAACAAATATTGCAAACCTTTTTGTTAACTATGTTGTATATTTCCTGAAAGGACTCCTCTGTATCATTCATTTTTTATCTCAAGTCCTCAGACTCATACACAAAACACACAGACACATAGATACATATGTACCTATGCACATTGTATATTTGTCCTTAATCTATATAATCAAGATGTACATTAAAATGTACCTATAATAATTTTTTTAAAATCTTATAAAATGGCTAATATAGACGGGCCTCTTTCAGATTCTGGGATAGAATAAGGATCTGATTTTTTAAATTATAGTTGATATTCATCTTTATTTGGGTATTTTTTCTGTAAGCCTCTAGCTAAGTTACATGTGAACAAAGACAGAAATACTTTCAAAAAAGGAGCAGTTAGCCTTTGTATCAATAACATATAGGAAAGATTCATTTTCTAAAAGAATCTTACAAAGCAACTGGCAGTGATGGGATGACTAGCTTGGATTTACCTGTAGATACATTTACTGTGCTACATGAGTTTCAACCCATTTCTCCTGAGTACATAAATAGTATTTACAAAGGCAACTTAACTAGTGAGATTTGCAGCCTGATTCATAATAATTATATGCAGGGAATCTTCTCTGTATGGTGTATCTTAATATAATATTACGCTGTCATAAGTAACTGAAGTATTGAAATGGAATTGCAAATAACAAAATACTTGGCCTAATATGTTCAAGAGAAAAGTGCTGGCAATAAAATGTTATTCATTTGGTTGGCACACATTAAGAAAAAGAATAACGTAGATAACTACACCTTTACTGTGAAAAGGTTTTCTCTTTTTCTCTAGTTGCCTTAATTTTTATTTTTTTTTTATTTGTTTGTTTTTTTTTTCTGGTTACTTAGCCATTGTAATAATATTTTATTCAGCAGATCAGAGAATAGAAAATAGCTGTCTGAAAGATTCTCAAGTCTGATGTGAATTGTGACAGTAGTATTAAAGTTATTTCTTGAGTTATTCAGTTAAATTCCCATAATAAAATAAAATTGCTCATAATGAAAAAAAAATGGATATATAGTCATTGTGATCTTAAGAAGACAAATACATTGACCAGTAAATGAATTATAATACTAAGTGAACAAACATTCCTGAATACCCACAGTGACCAGGATTCATTCCATCCTCATTTTAAAAACTTCGTTGAGGGTGGGAAGTAAATTTTTTTTATACTCTCTCAGTTTTACAACCTTTGAATGCCAAAACTAGATGATTCCTAGATGAAAGAATACAGGAAAATTCAGTTCAGGAGAGCATTGTATTGCAACCCCTATGCAGAATTTAGCCATGGGAGCACGATGTAATCATTATGCATCACAATGCAGAAAAACTGTATGGTTTGGGCTGCTGGTCAAGACACCAACTATTTCACTCCTTAGGTCCACTCTGCTGGTGCTGCACTATTTGCTAATGTACACACAGCCTCTCTTCAGAGTTTTAAGGACAGTCTTTTCTTCCCACTGGAGTCAGCTGGGAAGGGCGGCTACCTTCAGTTTTTTTCATCTGGATAAGATCTGTTTCCCTTCAAGTGACTGCCCTCAATTTGGGCAGCTGGGCTAAGGCTGTGTGTCAGCTATAAGTGCTTCAAACAGAAAACGTCTGTTTCCTCACTTACACCTCCATCCTGCAAGACCCTTTCAGAAAATGAGGTCACCTACTCACATCCTTTGACCTTAAGGTTTCACAAACACGTTCTGCAAAATCTCTGTAAACAACCCAGTAGTAAGAAAACTGGAATTAGTGGCAGAGAAATGTGCTCTTCTACCAAGTGGAAAACTTATATAGGCTGACCATCACAATTATATTCTACAAGCAAATCAAATTTCTATATTTTTTCAAGAATAAATAGTACCACATACCAAGAGTATCAGTATTTTTTCTTTAATAAATTTATTGAAAGCTGGAGGCAAATCCGTGGCAAGGATTTGACGTAATCTGCAATTAAAATGCTGCATGGATATAAAAAAATATTTAAAATGATTAGTGATGTTAAAAAAAGTAGAATTAAAATTAAGGTAATCTCTCTGTGAGATTAAACTGTAGCATAAACTAGTGAAAATAACAGAACTGGGCAATAAATGAGACAGCTTTGTTTAGTCAAGAGTTTATTTTTCATGTTACTGTTTTCTGAAATGTTTAAGGTACAAGTAACAAGAAATTAATGAATAAAAGTTTTTATTGGGTCATTTGGGATTTTTTGGCTTGGGTCATGCTTTTTGGGGTGTATGTGCTATGTTGTTTGGGGATTTTTTCATCAGAATGGAACTATTTTATTTTTTACAGGCTCTAGATGAAGCTATTAGAACAAAAAACTGGGGTAAGAAACCATCCAGACCTTATAGAGTTCTTATAGTAAAATATTAAATGTATAGTCAAAATATAATTTTTGTTATGTTGTACAATTCTCTGCACAAATATCACATGAACATTAATTTTTCTCACTCATAATAGTTACTTATGCAAGTGAACTTTCAAATATTATATATTCAACTGGGAATTCCTCTGAAAGTAAAACTCTCATAGTCTCTCCAGCTAATACAATCTTTACTACCTTCCTTGGATTGCATTTTAATCTATAATTCATTAATTCTTGAAGGTCAAAAGTCCTTCAGCTAGTATGAAAAAACTCAAGAGTTTAAAATCCCACAGCAGAAAAAGTAAAAAAAAAAAAAAAATTAAATATCTTTAACTTTCCACTTCTTCTGCCTTTTAGAAGGTTGATCAGTCCTTATGTGAGAGTAATAATAATGATGATTTCTTGAAGAGTAGATGTCCTCAATTATGCAGTATAAATTGAAGGTAAAAACAAAACTCTATTAGTATGCATCCTCATAATTCTTTGCTCCTTCACAGTTTCCTCATAACAATGCACTTTCTCTTCTACTTATCACAAAGAACTATTCCCTTAACTACTCCAGAGTCTTTCTAATAGTAATACATTAAGCTCAAAAACACCTGGATTGTGGTATTTGAATAGCTGAAGGGAATTTTTATTTCCCTTTAGTTGTTTTTTTTGTCTTAAACAAAAACAAGATAATAAATTAAAAATGTGAATGTCACAAGTATTGAAAAATTATTCAGAAGCATCACCTGGAGAAAAACAAAAATTACCATCTGCATGCAATTTGAAAACTTTATTCCTTTGTTATAAGGTATTTTGTTTTATTTTGTTTTAGGTAATTGTAATTAAAACCTAGTAGTCATTGTAATTAAGTAGTACTGATAAATTTCTGGACACATACATGCAGCGAACTCATTCTTATCTATTGGTCAGTGACGATTCAACGTAAAATGGGAAACAAATCTGAAATAGGAGAATTTGGATGCTGAAGCCATGAGAAAAGAACTGCAGTACTCAGGTTCACATATTCTCAGATTTATTTATAAGCAATATGAGTACAACAGCTGTTTAATGATTTCTATGTTTTGATGTGCACAGAGTTTACACTAGTGGAAAATTATGACTTCATCTCCCCTGGTCTATTTTAGACCACTATGAGGGATCCAGAGTATCCCCATATTTAGAGCTAATTAGTGTTTGTTAGTTAGTTCATAAGTACAGCTCCAAAATAAACCAAATATAAAGCTGCTAACAGCTGCTTGACAACTTGGGTCACTCTTTCTTTCTTTCTTTCTTTCTTTCTTTCTTTCTTTCTTTCTTTCTTTCTTTCTTTCTTTCTTTCTTTCTTTCTTTCTTTCTTTCTTTCTTTCTTTCTTTCTTTCTTTCTTTCTTTCTTTCTTTCTTTCTTTCTTTCTTTCTTTCTTTCTTTCTTTCTTCCTTCCTTCCTTCCTTCCTTCCTTCCTTCCTTCCTTCCTTCCTTTCCTTTCCTTTCCTTTCCTTTCCTTTCCTTTCCTTTCCTTTCCTTTCCTTTCCTTTCCTTTCCTTTCCTTTCCTTTCCTTTCCTTTCCTTTCCTTTCCTTTCCTTTCCTTTCCTTTCCTTTCCTTTCCTTTCCTTTCCTTTCCTTTCCTTTCCTTTCCTTTCCTTTCCTTTCCTTCCCTTTCCTTTCCCTTTCCTTTCCCTTTCCTTTCCTTTCCCTTTCTTTTCCCTTTCCTTTCCTTTCCCATATGAACCAGATCAAGCTAAAAAGAGAGAAATGAGTAGGCACACTCTAGATCTCATTTACCTGAGTGGGCTGTACCTTTTGCAATAGAAAAGTTATGACTGATCTAAGTCAAAATTCAATATGTAATGCTTGAATAGAGAGTGCGTCCCGTAAAGGCCACAAAGGGAGTCAAGGGATTGAGGCAACTTTCATTTGAGAAGAGATGGAAAGGGCTGTGACTGTTCAGCTTGAAGAAGAGAGGCTCAAGGA
Source organism: Sturnus vulgaris (assembly GCF_052056855.1). Taxonomy (NCBI): domain Eukaryota; kingdom Metazoa; phylum Chordata; class Aves; order Passeriformes; family Sturnidae; genus Sturnus; species Sturnus vulgaris. Next base: position 76,609,062 of record NC_142244.1, read on the forward strand.
AATACAAAACAGAAAGACGCTTCTCAGTGGTGCCCTGAGACAACCTGCATAAACTGAAACACATGCTATTCTGTCTGAACATAAGAAAACATTTGCTTACTGTAAGGGTGAGTGAACACTGGAACAGGTTTCTTAGGGAAGCTGTGGTGTCTTCACCTGTGAAGTTATCTAACTGAACACAGATATCTGACTGAACACTGTCCTGGAAAACTCTCTGTGGGTGAACATACTCTCATTTCAGTAGAGGACAGCTGAAACAATCTCCAGAGGTGTTTTCTCACTCCAGCCATTCTGTGATTCAGTCATTTGGCTTTTCAGCTTTTCTTTTTAGCACCCCACGACTTTCATCAATGCTCTTTGCCCTGTCTCAAGGAGGTATCATAAGCCTGGTGGACACACATGCATGCCACCTCTCATGAGCTCACACTTCTCAGTGAGATTAAAAATAATACTCTGGGATGAGCGGGTCACTGTTTATATGGTCCCCGTTATCCCCCTGGGTTTTTGTATTTTCAGCTGTGTAGTGGGTCAGCTTCATGAAGAAGGGTGCTCAGTGCCCCTTTCAGAGCCCTAGAATTATTCCTGTGCTAAATAGTTTTTTTTCTGATCACTTACCATAAAATCAAGTATCTTAAAAACTTCCTGTTAGGCTAGGCAACATAGCAAGAAAAAGATTCATCTTTCCTTAAACACAGACTTCTTAGAGTTAGATAATCAAGTTTTGCTGGTTCTTGTAGGTTGACTTTAAAGTGAATGAATGCAGTTAGTTCTGTAGGGTAGAAGTTCAAAACCTCAGGATCATATATCAAAGTAATGTGACTTTATATCAAAGTAAAGTAACTTTGTGAACAAGCTATAAATTAATATCTTGCACTGCATTTTTTAAACTCTGTTATGAAATTATTCTTGTTCTCACTTAATGATGCTGCATAATCACAAAAATTAAATAAAATTCAAAGAAAATTTATGTTTCTTACCAGAGTTAAAATGTGAATCAATCTATCAATATTAGCCATTATTTAGTTATAAATTCACAAATAGGTTTCTTATCTGGGTCACCTTTATTCATAATTCTGTTAGTGGTTTTGGGGTTTTTTTGGTTTTTTTTTTGGTTTTTTTTTTAATTGGATTTTGGTTTTTTTGGGGGGGTGGGTTTGCTGGTTGGTTGGTTAGTTGGTTGGTTAGTTGGTGTTTTTTCAAGCATGTTGAAATACAGCTACAGCTGGCTGAAAAATTCAGAGCTTGATTTAGGAATGCCTTACTTATTTCAGCAACTTCACTTGTTTGAAATTATATAGGTTATGAAAAAAATAGTTATATGGGTAATGAGTTCAAGATATGTCATGGAACAGAGATGATGTGAAGTGAGTGCTGAAAATAAATGTTCATTGTTATGTTTCTACGGAGTAGTAGTAAAGCAATTAAAACCTAGAATCAAATTGCCTTACTTAGGCCTTATCATCACCTTAATTGATATTTAGTCATATTTAACCATAGATTAAATATGAAGCCCCATCATAGATTAAATATGAAGTATTGCCTTTTGAAGGTTAAACAAAACAAAATCTGATTGGTTCAAGTATAATCATTGTTTGTCAGGAAATCTTAGAAGATAATTTTATGAAGACATACTGTTAAAAAAAGCAAAAAGCAAAGAAGAAAATAAACACTGTCACAATGTCTGAATCTGTCCATAAATTACATTAATCTGTTATGACTTTAAGAATTTTTGCTAAATATGAAACTAAAGAAAATTCCAAGTAAAACACTCAGTTGAAATATATTGACAAGGTTTGTTTCAATCTCCTCAATCCCAAATACTTATTACTTCCAAATTAACCAGATATACTTCTTCCATAGCATGAAGTCCAATATTCAGACATAAGCATGATGTTCTTTTTATTAGGCAAAAAACTGCCTACAATTAACCAACTGGAAATGTAATTTTAACACTTGCATAGAAATGGGTAGATATACATAGAGGTTATTGTCAAAAGTTGTCATGGTAATTCAGGTAGTGGAATATTTGACTTTTTTTGCCTTCTTTGGTTTGAAGGATGAGGAATGCTACCAGTATATAAAACAGGTCTGTGAACTTCTCTCACCTGCAACAATTTGGATAATTATACTTAATTTAAAAAAAAAAAAAAATTAAAGTTCACAAGCAATGGTGGTTTTATGACAATTTTTATAAATAAGCCAGGCAAAAGAGTAATAAGAGTTACAGTTCTCACATGACTTTCTCAACTGAAAAGTCATTTCTCTTTTTTTCTCTTTTTCTATTTATGAACCTTTCATCCTTTTCTACATGTGGTCTCACTTCAGTAGGGATGACATAATGACTTCTAGTTTTTAAACATCCACTTACATCCACCACAACGAACCGAACATTTATAGGAGACTGGAAAGACAAAACTAAACAAGAACAACATAATTCGAGGGGTGGGGAAAAGCCATTGCTAGATTAAGCATTGTCTAAAAGTTGATAACAATCAGACTCAACTGTATTTATAGTGGCAAATGTGAGAGATATACAGGCCACAGCTTCTTAGTTTCTCCATTTTCTCACACATCCAGTTCTTTTCCTAAATTAGTTTCATTAGCAAAAATACACTACCAGGAAATCAAAGATGTAAAAGGACTGCTAGGTCACCTCATCTGCAGAAAGTGTATGCATCTTAAACACTGCAGAATCAGGGCCTGATTCATTCACCTGTATTTTCATCTATTGCATTTTACAAATATTCACAAGCAGTTCAGATGTTTCCTATTAGAGGTGGCGGGGGGAAAACATTTTTCTGGTATTTATTTTTCTTCTATTTTTTTTTTCTACCACAATAGAAAACCTGTTGGGTTTTTTCTTCCTTAAGAGTCCAGCTCTTCAGAGAACAACAGTGAACAGATCTCCTTTTCTCTTTAAGTGTTTTATGGCTTGTCTCAGACTTCTGTGTGGTTCATCCCTCATCTCTATTTTTATCTCTTTCATGAAGAATTAGAATAACCAGTTTAATTTTGAAAGTGCTAAATGTTCCCATTTGAAATCTAATTGCAGTCCATCTGGCCTTAGTTAAAGCAACTGCTAAATAGAAGATATTAAGTAGAACCTAATTACATATTACGTTTCAAAATTTGAAAATTAGAAAGTAACTTGATTGAACAAACTGTGTTGCAACACTATATATCACAGAGAATATGCATTCATTCCAAAACTGACTGTTAACTAGGATAATTTATGTAATCATTATCATGTGCTTCCTCTTTTTGAATTTTTCTCTTTGACATTTTTACATTAAGAAATCATTAAGTTTTGTATTTTAATGTAATTTTTTCATTTAAATTACCCACAGATACTCATTATGGTTATGACTATGCGTAGCTTTTAGCACTAATATATCTCTGAAAACATATTGTTTATAATTCCAAACCCTCAGTTTTATAATTTAAAATTTTAACTCCTCTCTGAAGCTGGGATAATATGGTTCTTTTGTCTTCAGCAAAACTATTTTGGTTTAGACAAGCTGGGGAATTTGCTCCTTTTTATTGCACGTTCCTTTCTAATGGGCTTCAATGCAGTAATACAGTTAAATATGTACTTCCCATATCTGCTCTAGAACTTACCCTTTTCCTTTCCAGCTGTGAATGAGTATGGATGTTCTAACATCAACAAGTATGACATGATGTTCGCATTTCATTCTCTTCCTTTTCATTACTACTTACACCAACTTTTCCGTTCTGCACCACTTCAGATTTGTCTTCAGTTGTCCTTCTGTCCTTTATTGTCTTATCAGTGCAGCCTGTTATTTAGTTTAACCTCCCTCTTTTTCACCATTAACTGCTGTCATCTTTTGCTTCTTCGGTACCTTTTGCATGCAAGACTGCATACTTGGCCCCTGCCTCTCCTTCTGCTGGCCATCTGTTTTCCCATTTTTAAACAGTAGCAACTAGGGACAAGAAACAGCGGAACCAGTCTGGTGTTCTCTCATGCAAAAGGCTACAACCACTCTGGGCACTAATCACAGTAGATTGGTAGTAGGAGACTATGACCACACCTGACATACTGTGCTATTTTCATATAAAAAATCCAGGTAAGTGCATGTCCGCAGTCCCAGTATTTTTAATAATATCAAGGTTTAATCCTAGCACATATCTCTACAGTTTAGAATTTAATGCCCAACTGTGGCTGCAGTGATCTTTATATCAGTAAAACAGCAAAGGAAAAGAAAAAAAGAATGCAGGGACATGTAAATGTGTTGTTGACTTATCACTCTAAAGACATGAAGCAAATACATACAAGAAACTGCACCACTCCCTGAAGCAGTCTGCCTTAAATATACACTATAAAACTGAAAGCACTCCCAAACCTCTTCGCACTACATCAAGTTTATTGAATTGTGTGCTTACCAAAGAAGGATCTGAAGACATGGCAATTCATATATACATATTTCACATAAACTAGTAAGTGAATTGCTCAGTAGTAGGTGCTCTTTATTTTCCTTTCTCTAGCAGAGGAGTTGACTAGAGCAGGTATATGTAATGTTTAAAGAATACTAGGAATGTCTAATTTTTTTCTGCAAAAGGACTTTATTCCTCTTAAAAATAAAATATTTTGTCACGATTTGAATTAGGATAAGGCATTAACTGCTAATCTGATAACATACATGAAAGTAAAGGATTGCTAAAGTACCTATTAAAGAATATGGAGTTCAGCATAATAAAAGTGTACATAGTATAATATTTTTCATCAGAATTTTTAGGGAGAACACTACAAATATGAAGTGACCAATTATATATTAAAAAAGGGCATTTAAGGCATCAGGGGTATAAATGCTTGGCTTTTTTTGGACTGCTGATGAATTTGATGTTACGCTTCTGCTGTCAAAAGAGAGAAAAGCCCTAAAACCTATTTAGCTATGCATAATGATCTGCTTTTGACTGCAACTATTTTTTTTTTTTCTGAAGAAATCTGTGGTGGCAGGATCACATTTCAACATGGAGTTTATCTTCTTGCTATAAAAAATGGATGTTCTTCAAAGGAGTGCAACCATTAAATTAAAGTCGCACATACTGGGATGAACTGGGTTTGGCTGGGGTAGAGTTCATTTTCTTCACAATGGCTAGTATAGGGCTGTATAGGTAGGTGTCTAAATTTGGAGCTGTAGATTCAATTACACATGGAAATAAACAGTTCAATTACTTACCTAAATATGGGCTTGTGCAGTTTGAGATCACAGACTCATAGGATGGTTTGAGTTGTAAGAGACCTTAAACATAATGCAATTCCAACCCAGTGGAAGGACAACTGGTTGTCAGAGTGGGCCTAGGAAAGATACTTTGGCAGATATGCTTGAGGAAAGATCATGCCCTCCTGCAATGGCAAGCAGGAGCTGAGCAGATTCACAGCCTGCACAGATGAAACCCACGTTTTGAAAAAGGCATGTACTCATTTGTGCACAATTTATGCAAATGGAGACAGCCAAACTGGGCAAAATAAGTGTTTTCTTTTGAGCTTTTAAACTGTTAAGGAAAAAAAAGCTAAGCATTCCAAACCAGTCAGCTTCTTAATTCACCACAATTAAAATACAGAGATTTAATCCTATCTTTCATTTCATTTTCCTATATCAGAAAGCAAAAGCAAAAATGAGCCCTAAACATATGAAAAATGCAAATTCAGAGATATTAAATATAAAGATGTACAATAGAATGAAAGAATGAGTTCTCAGCAAGTGCCTTACTTCTAAATGTTTCTCTTTTTTTTTTTTTTTTATTCAAGGATAAAAGAAAAAAATCCACACAGAAATTCTGCAGACAAACACTACCTTATTTCATTTTAATGTAGCTGTGGACAGAAGACAAAGGGATATGCCTGATTAGACCATTGAATACCACAGAAAATCTTAAATGGCAACTAGGCCATATGAAATAGGGACTTTTGAAAAGAATATTTTGTGGAATGGTTTAAATGTCTTCCAAACCTCTGTAATAACAAGAATGAGCATGTGTCAGTGATGGAAGAACCATCCCTGTTTCATGGTTATGGCCTGAATGGGGTGAATTGTTACTCTATCAATGGATATTCATTTTATCCTAGCTGCCTGAAAGTTGAGTATGTTTAGCTAATAGAATATATAGATTTCAAAATATTAAAATGCTGCTATGATATTTTAGGAGTGGAGATAAAATACAGAATTTTCTAATGTTGGAGTCAGTAAGTCAAGAGTTTCTCTGAATCCTTCATAGAGAAGTCAGAATGCAGGGATTGAGTTAAAGCCTTTGGATGAATTAAAGTGTGTTAAATCTGTCACACATAAGGCAGAGGTGAAGGTTTAGGTTGTAGCATGAGGGAGCAAGTAAGTAAGCAGATGGAATGAGTAAGTGAGTAGATGGAGTGAGTAAGTGAGTAAATGGAATAAGTTTTAAGTGCTTTTAGTGAGTAAAAGGTCTTAGATGCCTGAGAAGTAGTACATGTTCTAGTGAAGGTTGAAAAACATACTATTGTTTCCTTGGAGGCTCCAAGAACCTAGCTTCAGACATTATAAAGTTAAGAATATTGCTTACATTTTTCAGTTAGAACAACATAGGCCATGTACGTAGTCTATACGTAGTCTGGCGTGGTAAGAAACTAGAATTCTAATAGATTAAGAAGTAGTGGTCCGAGTTTGTGTCTTATCTAGTTGGAAAGTTTCTATTAAAAAAATACATTAGGGAGAGCTGGGGCTCTATGCCATGACTTTATGCCATTGTATTTTGCCACTGATTTTGCCATTGCTTTATCTCACTTGCTTTTATGCCACTGCTTTTTGCCATTGTTTTGCTTTGTTTTTGCCTTTGAGACTGATGTGCTTCTGCAGTAAATAACTTTATAATAACTATTAACTTGCTTGGCTTTTGGAGGAAATAACCCGACAGTGTGGGTGCCTAGAGCACCCGGAGGTTCCCAAACTTCACATGCTAATACTTTTCTTGATCTAATTTCGACCTCCTTACTGAAGAAAGAAGTCACACTCAGAATAAAACCAGTGAAGAGAAAGACATTTAGCCTTTATTACCACCTCATCTGTTCAGTTAGAAGGAAAACAAACATGATAATGTGGGTTCTTAGTTTTCCTCTCCTTTGCAGTTAGTACAAATGCGTCTTTTTAAAATCTCGATTGCCTAGAGCAGTCCAATCACCATTAATGTTAGGCAAAATTACTTATTGCAACTTGAAAATGAAAGAGAGAAAGCACAGGTAAAAAGAAATAACAGAGCTTGCTCCTATTGGAAAGAGATTGGAGAAGTCAGGGCATGTGAAAAAGAGAAATTTTTGCCACAATTCATATGTGAATTAAATTAGGTTTTAGTTCTTATTCCAATAGTAATTCAGATTTACTGGACACAACCTTCAACTTGACTTCTTCAATTGAGAAGAGTAAGGCAAAGTCCCCTAATGCCAACAAAGTCAACCATGGAAAGACCACTCAAGAAAATCTCCTAATAAGTAGCACAGAGCATTCAGTGGTAAATATGTGATATCTAGTGTATTTTCCTGCTTCATTTATACCACTTCCTAAGTGGGTAGAAATTAGTATGTCAGAGCATTTGGTTATCTAAGGTGAAACCAAAAATAAGTCTTAAGTTAACTTAAAAAATTAATAACATATCTGTACAAGTAAATTATAGAGCTGATGTGCTTAAGCGATGCCTTTCCTGTTTGTGAGACACTGTTGCTGATGAGGAGTTTCAGTTTCACACTTGTGTGAATGACTGGGGAGTTCTCCTAGGGAGGCATAATATCATCCAAATGCATTAGCCAACAAAGAGAAAATCCAGCAAATAGGAAAGGAATTTTATTTATGGCTATGCAGAGAAGTATATTTCCTTGAATATCCATATCTTGCATGGCTTGATTATCAATGTTTGAGATCAACAAAATCCCTCCCAGAAGTACAGTCCTGATGTAGACATTCACAGGAGAAGATTGTGGACTATGAATCAATAGAAAGACAGAGGCTTAGTAGTGATCTTCTTTCTGTTTAAGTAGAATAAAAACAAGCAGTAGAAAAACAAGAATGAAATGAGAATTTATTTATTTGGGAAAAGAAAGTTAAAGGAAAGTTTTCATCAGAAGTGATGGAATGAAAAGAATGGATTCTCATGTTGGCATATAATACTACAATAGACAATTATTTTACTGCATTAAAAAAATGAAAAGGAATTTTTTGTCAGACCAAACTTATGAATTTTGGGAGAACTTATAAGAAAGAGTGACAATATTCTAAATACAATTACAAATATACCATTATGTCTTCAAGACTGATTTCTACATAAGACAAAAGCTGAATCTGACATCTCAAAGGTAAATAGTCCAGGATAAGAAAATGTCATATGAGGTGTAAGGAAATAAATAAAAGCCAGGGAACCTTCATAAAACTAAGAATGTACAACTATGGAGAAAATATTAACCAAATCATTCAGAAAAGGTGCAATGAGCCTTTGCTACCTAAAGGTTTTTAGTCAAACTTGGTTCCAAACTTCAGTGATACAGATAAAGAAAATATAAAATAAGCTTCCTAAATTGTCACTTAGTGAGGCCGTGTTGAAGCAAAGAATACTCATTTTGAATGACTAGAAAACAGAAACAAAGATATTTCTTTTTTATTTGAGGCTAGATAATGTAAAAAAAAAAAGAAGTATAATTTGAAATATAAGCAGGTTTCAATCAAACACTATTTTCATTTGCATTAAGAAAATTGTTTGAAGAAAAGATATATAATTTTTATTTTAAAAATTGAGGTTAGCTCTTCAGATGTGACTAAAAGAAGATGGGCAAGGGACAACCAATGTTAATAATTCCTATTTTGAGTTATTTCTGAACTATGTAATTAATGGTTTAATGAAGGAATTTATCAGCATCATTCAGATGTCCAGTACTACTTGATGTGCCCTATCAAATTTTACATAACATTCAACTACTAGTCCAGAAGGCACAGGTTTTCCTTCAGCTTTATGCTCTACCTCCCAGTCCAGTTCAAGTATCTCTTACATCTGTGTACCAATGGCACTAGACACTGTTCAAGGAGGTGAATAAATCCCCAAGCGTTTTCTGTACCAATTAGGGACATAAAAGCCATGGACAACCAAGATTATTATGGATGACATGTACAATCATTATCAAAATAAAAGCACTTTAAGTGCTTCAGAAAGTAGAAAACTGACCTTTTCACAAATGTTAAGTCTCATGGCAGAAGAGCCTCTATCATAGTGCAGAGTGCTTCTGTAAGTCAGCATTTTAATTACCTGAATGATTTACATTTCCAGTTTACTTGCCTGCTCTCAACAGCCAGCTCGTCTTTCATCTTGTGTGTGCAATCACAAGCAGTGTGAAATGTTATTAAAATGCTTAGGCATAATTGATAGAGTCAAGTTCCCAGCATGCCTAAATTACTTTCATCAGGACATTTTTTCTAAATTTATTTTTAAGATCCTGCCCTAAAGGTTTTCTAAAGCCTGGCCTCCAAACTCAAGATAGCTGTGGTTTCTTATGAAAGACACTGCTTAATTTTATGAGCCAATGTAAGAAACTGGTGCAGAAAAAGAATCTCAGTACAGAGGCAGGGAATGCAATGCAAAAGAAACATCTGGGTATGAGGAAAAAATTATATTCTTGCAAAAAAGGAAATGAGGAATTAAACTGCATTGGTTATCCCTATTCACTTACAACTGAGCAAATTGAGAGAAGTGCCTTCGTAATAGTGATTCCAGAAAAGTAGCCCTGCTCTACCTTTTTCATAAATGTCCCTATTCAGTCAAATATAGAACATAAACTTTTCTGATTACCTTAGGATGAAAATGGCAAAAATTCTTAGCTTTCTTCAACTCCTTGAAAACTATTTCCCCAATATTAATGAAAAGTTATTTTTCTTCCAAGGTGATTCTCATTGTATGGGCCTAAAAAGTGGCCATATAACTAAAGACTTTAATCTACAAGTCTTGTTCTGAAAAGGCTTTTTCTTTTAGGCAAAACTAAGTTCCTGTTCCAAACAGCCTAATTTCTAATCACTCCATCCTGAGTAAGAGGCTGTTTTATTCTTATCAGCAGAATTTTATTAAAAGAGAATCTGCAATCTTCAGCAGACAAGATACGTTATCTGAACTCTGCCTTCATCACCTAATCAAAGCAGATTTATAGAAAATTGTGCATCTCTGTGGTACTGAGTATTTTGTTGAAAAGACCATATTGCAAGGGGATGACACCTACATCATCAAGGACAGAATGTTTTTAGATTTACAAGCTGCCAGGCACCACAAAAACATTGCTGGCTGCAGCTATACCATTTACCATGTGATGTCACAGTGGATACACACTGTAACAGGATCTGGTGATACGATTAAAGGATAAGAGTAGTCCTGTGCCTTTTTAACTAGGAAATAATTCTGTTTCCTAGGTAGACAAATGAAGCTAAATAGCTAAGAGCTTATGTCCTGAGATTATTGCAAGGAAAAGTAATTCATTACTATCTTCAACTCTTTTTTTATGAATATGCATCAAAAATTGGTTTGATAATTGATATTTGCAACTGTTTCTGGGGTTAAATTATATATTTAGACTTTGCTTTTTAATTACCTCCCCTTACTTAAAATAGTTGTCTTGTTAAACCTAGAAACATTCATTTTAAGAGAATCAGTGCTTAGAATTTTACTTCAAGAAAAGGGAATTCAGTCTCTCTTCACTAAAAATTTCTGGTTATAAAGGGATCAGATTATCCATCTGTGTGCCAGCTCTTCAAGCTGACACCTTCTCGCTTTTTTTTTTCTGAAAGGCACAGTTTTCTTGAAATTAACTACAAGAGGTATGACACACTAACAGTGTCATGCTTCTCGTAGGTAATTACTTACTTCATATACGGCAACATGAAACCTTAAACCATAAACTGGATTCTCTCTCTCTCTCGGTCTTCATATAAATTTTGCCTTGTGTTCTGTGCTTACAACTGTAGAGAAAGTATTTGATGAGCTAATAATACAGATAGCAGACACCAAGGGCTTTGTTGGAAACATCTTCCATATTTTACTGAGAAAATAAACTCCTTAACTTCTACTCTCATTCTGGAAACTACTTAATCACAGGAACCCAAACTGAAACACAAATGCATTGGTGGCAAAACTGTAACTTCAGTGAATCTAGGAATTTATCTTCTTTTATTTATTTTTGCTTCCAAATGATAATTTTAACAATCAGAAAATTCAGGGTATAGCTCAAGGAACATTTTATGCAAGGGACATTGTTAATGGGTTACCTTAACGGGAATCACATGGTGGTGATGTCTGGAGCATCAGAAAGAGCCCAGAAGGGGAGCTGTGCATGCTGTTTTATCCTAAGACAAGCAAAAAAGTTCCTGGCTTATTTATTTGCCAGCAGAGACATAGCCTAGAATTAGCTTTAGTTCTCAGTTCCCCAGATTTAAGATACTACTACCAAAGGTTTTTCTGCAATGCATGTTGTTATCTACTTAGAAAAATGTATACTTAAGCAAGAAATTTAATTATTATGCTCTTTAGACCAGCTAACACTCTATTCTTGAAAATCTAAGTTTTTCACTATATTAAGGTCTCCCATTTTCAAGAACTTTTTCAGCTCGATTTACCCATACTTACAGATTTTCGTCGCATATCTGTTGCTGTTTAACCCTAGTTAGCAACTGAACACCACACAGCTACTCAATCCCTTCCTTCTAGTAGGATGGGGAAGAGAATTGAAAGTGTAAAAATGGGAGCACTTGCATGCTGAGATAAAAGAAAGTTTAATATTTAAAAGCAGAATCCAGGCAGTCAAGTGCAGCAAAACAATTGGTTTATTCACCACTTCCCACAGGCAGGAAGTTGTTCAGCCATCTGTAGGAAAGCTGGGCTTCATCATGCATAGCAGTTATTTGAGAAAACAAACACCATAACCCTGAATTTCCCCTTTCCATGAAACTCCCCCAGGCTATATACTGGGTATGATGATCTATGATGTGGAATCTCTTTTGTAAGTTCTGGTCACCTGCCCTTGTTATGTTCCTCTCAGCTTTTTCTGCTGCTCCTCTCTAGCAGAGCATGAGACAGTAACAGTCCTTGGCTAAGGGCTGTTTTGGCCTCGAAACAGCCAAAACATCAGGTTGCTATCAACATTGGTCTCATACTAAATCAAAATCTCTTAGCATTGCAGCAGCTACTAAGAATATAAACTCTGCCCCAGACAAAACCCATCAATGCACCACCTCTGCTCTGCAGATGATGACAGCCTTGGTTTCTTGCTTTTCTTCCGACAAAAATCTCTCTGGGTTTCCTACTGAGGCAGTGCTCTAGACCTGGCTGATAATTTTAGTGTATTTCTACCTTCAGTCATCTCTGAGGGTCTACATTTACGCAGTTTTTACAGTAAATCATCAATACGTAACTTAGAAGTGGACAGCTCAAGAAAATGAAAGGTTTTTTTGTAATCAGTAAACTAAAAACATTAATAAGCAAACATTATATCTATGGGGTTTTTTCCTTCTATTAAGTCCTTTTTTTCTTTTTCAATTTTATTTGTTTTTAATTAGACAGGTACTATACCTATCTCTTTATGTTTGTAAGCTTATAAACTTATAGGACCCAAGCCAAAGGGTACAAGATAAACAAACATAAATTGTATCAAAATTGCTTAGTGCATCTACTTTATTAGCGTACAATCACACCTTTATGGTCCAATAACATACATTCTTTTTGTGCTCTTGCTTGTGAGAACAGGTATAGCTAAAAGAAACTGCAAATATTGTGGGATTAGGTTTATTTCAGACTTTTTTAACTAGTGTGCAAACAAGTTTATAACAAAGTCATAATCAATAATCCCTTTTATCAGCTGATGATAGCAATAGGTGTGACTTTTTCTGTAATTTTCCAACAACTTGCCACTATTTGTTTATAAGTTAGATAAAATATTATTATTATTTATGCCTGTAGTCTGGTTCTTGGTACTCCTCACTGTTTAATATCCCTGCTTTGTTCCTCTAAGAGTTCTCCTTCCATATAAAGGGTTGTTTTCATGTATGGTATCTCTTGGTCCAGTATCTATGTTTCTATTTTTTTGACTTTTTTTTTCATCTACATAATTGCTTTACTGTGAGTCTTGTCAGGCATTAAAGAAGAAACCGAAGGTTTTATTTCTGGAGCTAAATATTTAGCTTCCTTTGTAATCTAATAGCTCCTCTATTACATAGATTTTTCATAATTTGATCATAATTTGAGCTATTCAAATCCAATAGACATTTTGAGCAAAAGGTCTATAATTACATATAAGCTGATATGTTATGGAATACATAGAATTCTAAAGCATTATTGTTGGCCTCAAAGCACTGTTGTTGAAGGTGAATCATAATTGTAACTGTAAAATAAATATGGAGTTACTACACTAGTTAATGTAACCTGTCATATCGATTCTCCCTCTTAAAATTGTCCGTGTGAAATGTGATGATTCTTGTTTAGAGCAGAATGGCAGTGAGGCTATCCGAGGATAGCTTAAATATCATGGGAAGTTTATTTCATGGGAAGGTTAATTGAATCTAACTCTTTTTGGCCTTCATTTTTGCCAGGTGAAGATTCTTTCTGATATTAAGGCACCTAAATCCAGTTATCTACCTGTGGGTCAGGAATCTGTTCCTGGGGGGGGGGGGGAAGAAAGAGAGGGGAAAAAAACATTAAGAAACGCTGTTTGTACTCTCATCGGATAAATATGAGGTCTTCTGGAAGGAAATGTCTATCCACAGTATCTCAGGTATGAGAAAAAAGTAGATTTAGATGAATATTTAATGCTCATTACTACTACCAAGTGACCTACACCTCCTACCACACCACGCTGTGATCACAGTGTCCAGTAATTTTCCTAAGTTAGCTCTATGTATAAAGAACACATTTCTTAAAAATAGAAGTTTCTTTTCTGCTTTTCAGAATGCAGGAGGTATATCTTCTTTCATAATGAGCAATTACATATTCAGAAACAAGTATGACTAATATTTTAACAGAAAAACTTGAAGATATTTGCTTAACTGCTACTTTGCAGATCCGTGTTTTAAGGCAAATAAACTGCAGCCATTGCATAAGTACATTAGCAATTCAGGTACTCATATATATATCTAAAGTAACATGGCAGCAATAATACTTATTTATGTATATTTGTCACTTTTGTGCATAATCAGATACTCCAACCCTCTTGGTCAAAGCCAGTAGTAGTAAGAAAAAAGCAACATGCTCTAAATATATCCAGCGTCTGGCTGCTTCAAGATTTCTTAGAGGATATGGATGAAGCAATTCCTTTCACCTCTGGGAAAGGGACAAAACCACCTGTCATCACTGAAAACAAATAAAAAAGGCTGTCTGGGATGACAGAGGTAAGACGATTCTCACTTTCCTGCAGCTCAACAGAAGTATTTATATTCTGTGTTGCTGGAATAACTCACTGTACTCTATACAACTGCACCTTGGATAAGGGACTGCTGAGTTGCAGGATATATTTCAGTTACTTTAAAAATGAAATTATTTATAATAACTTGGTAGTGCAGGAAATGGAAGCTGGAAAATTCCCTAATCACAAGTCCATAGAGGGATACTAGATGCATTGTCTGCTCAGCAGAGGCAAACTGAAAGGTACTGTAAGCTTCTAGCCCAGTAATACTGTATTGCCATTGCTAGGAATGGCCACAGAGTTTGCAGGTCCTCCTCCAGAACAGGGGCTTGTCACACTTTTTGTGTCTGAAATGTTGTGAACATTTGCAGCTTTACTTTTACTTACTTTAGCCGTGAAAATATTTTTTCTAATTTCATTATTTTTCTAAAATAAATAGTACCATTTTTCTTTCTCATGACTGTCTGAGTTCATCTACCTTTGCATATTTCTATATTTCAGGCTTACAGTTTTTGTACAAATAGTAGCAGTAAGCATGTTCTCTTTTCATAGCAAGCTACTCATGACTGAGATATTGATGTTGTGCAGAGAAGTACAGTCCTAGACTCATAGTAAAAGCCCCAGGAACTGAGGATACACGGTGTGGAGGAGGGAACAGAAGCACAGGATGATGGGAAACAGGGACAAGGTTGGCACCGGACATCCCACGGTTGTAAGAAATGCACTCATAATAGGTTAAAGAAATGCAGCCCAGGATCTGAACTATTTTTTGCCATGAGAGAACAACAGACAAGGCTCTGGAATACATACAATGCACCACATTGAAGTGTAAAATTGCACGTAGCTTGCAGGCCAAGAACAAGATTTAATTTTATCAAATCTATTTAAAAAAATAAAATAAAAAAAAAAAAAAACACAAAAAAACCCCAAAACAAAACAAAACAAAACAAAACAAAAAACAAAACAAACAAACAAAAAAACCACAAAGGGGAATCCTCAAATGTAGAAAGTGAAATAGCTGACAAAACCATTATGGTCCTTTCAAGCGATGAGGGATGCTGATGACTCCCCACATACATATCAAGGTGATTGTATTGACCTTAACACCCAGAGAGAGTGGAAGAGTGAACATGGCAAGAAGAGGACTGGATACTGGGATGCACACATAGTGTGTAAAGCATTATGCTGTCTTTTTTTCACCATGTTTGGTAAAGTCACTGCCTATGTTTTTTGAGTAAGAAGAGCAGACAATTATAGCCACTGTAGGACTCAATGATCTTAAAGGTCTTTTCCAGCCTCAGAGATTCTATGATTCTAGGGTTTGAACAGAATTAAACAAAAAAGTATTTTGAAAAGGGGGATACTCATTGCAAATTTCGTCTTAAGCATATTGCTGATTTTTCAATTTTAATTTCTCCTATTAAGGGACAAAATAGTGCGGAAAACATATTCAGGTGGGCATCATACTTAACAACGGAAAGAGATGGCATTTGTAAACAAATAGAAAACATCCCTTTCATTTATATGCTGTTTTTTACAGGGTTGTGTTTCTCTTGAAACTAGATTGATTGCACAGACTTCAAATATTAGTTTCTCTTTAAAGCAAATGAACATAGGATTTATCTTTGCCATGTACAGAAAACAGTTCTGAACCTTTTTAGAAATCATCAAAGTCATAAAGCAATTTCTAGAAAAAGAAAGAATTTATATTCCATGGATCAATTTATACTATCAAAAATAGAGTATTTATCATTCTTGTCTGAAAACCATGTTTTCTTTAGATAAAGGAATTTTTCTACCACCTAGATTTGAAAGAACTCTCATGTTGCTCTCTTTTTGGATGGGTATTAGGTACCATATGATTTTTCTTTAAATAAATACAGTCTGAAGGATTCTATTTTCACCTGACAAACTAGTATAGAGCCTGAGACAATAAGGAAGTAAGTAAAGAAGTTGTATAAATAAATAATTTCAGTCATCCATCATTCTGTGTCAGTAACATTTCATTTGGTACTGGAAAACATATAGAATGTTATGAAGTGTTAAAACTAACCCCCCCCCCAAAAAAAAAGAGTACAAGCTGGTAGTTACTTCCAGCAGAGTTCAATACCTTAATTATATTCAATATTTTGTTTTGAAGATAGCATCAATAGAAGAAAAATAACCAATTATTGGAGTTAATTCTGCTCAGCGTGTGTAAAGCTTCCACAATTTGGCCTTGCATATTTATTCAAAACTTAAAGAATATGTAGTTCTAGAAATATTTAATTAAATTTATCACATTAGTGATAAAATATTTTGAAACTTTGAAAAGTTATCATGGGAACAGAACTTCTGAAAAGAAGGTATTACATTGTGTTTGATTTAATAGGTAATGCTTATCTTACTGGAAAAAAATGGAATAATGAGATTCTTCCAGTAGAGTTTGATTATCTGGACAAATTTGCAGACATCACTTGGATCAACTTTGCAAGTCTATGGGAAGGAGATAGTTCATTGTAGTGACTATACTTATTTTTTCTGGACAGCGCTTGACACACAGAATCCAGGTTGCTAAAGCCTTTGAATGTTTTTGTGTATGTTTTTCTGGTTTCTCGGGAGCAGGAATGACACCCTTTTCAACTTAGCCCAAGATATATAGATATAGATATTATTTTAATTATTTTTTTAATAAATCTTTTGACTTTCAATCTGTTTGCTTATATAGAGTGTTTTGTCATTGATTCTATGATTCTGTGAGTTCTCCAGTTTCCATCCACCACAGCTCCATCTAATGTTAGCAGCAAGATAACTTTGGCCACTCTAAGAATATAGAGTAAGTAGCAATTTAAGAGATAGTGTATAAATCATCTATGGCCATAAAGACTCACCACCTTTTCTACGACGGATCTTATCAAATAGCATTCGAATGAAAGGCATGGGAAAAAAAAACCACAAGATTTTTTGTTCCTGGGAGAGAAGGACCTGCATCCATGTCTCCTAAAATATCTCTCCTAACAGAAGGATCATGTCTCTATCTATTAACATGCCTTTGACATGCCACTGGCAGGTCAATATTGAAGAATTCCTTTGGTTCTGTGCCATATCTGCCAGCCCCACAAGGATATTTTTATTGTTTCTTTGTAGTCTTTCAATAGATGAATCTAATTCCCGGTCTCCATAGGGACCCTGAAATTTTAATAATAGTTTGCATGGAGTTCCATGTGCAGTAGAGAACGGTTCTAGATCTGAAATGGAAAAATATATGTGACTGAAGACATTATAATCTCTTCTACCACATATGGTACAAAGAAGAACAAATATTTGTGGTCCGATGAAATCATTGTTGGGTGAAAGAAAGTCAGGTATGCAAGATACATTTTCCTAAGTACCTCTGCATATTAAAAAATAGTAGCTATTTTTCTATGTCCTAACATAGCACACAAAAACAGAAGTCCAGCAGCTTTGACAAGCTGCTTCTACTAAGAAAAACCCCCCATATATTATAGAAGGTGTATGTATTTTTGAAAAATGGAAGATAACTAGGAACACTGGGAAAAAAAGTGACATTTTTTCTGTCTTATTCAGAGTCCTGGGATTCTGAATTCAACCCTTTGATATTTAACTAACTTGCAGGGCACATGCTTTTTGGAAAACACTGTATGGATTCTGTATAAAAGGCAATCCAATATTTGGATTTTATTTCCAATACTACCTCAGTTAACATTTACAAAGGTTTAGCCTCTAGGAAATATTTAGCACATTATTTAGTATGGAATATTTTTTTTTTATCACTGGTCAAAATCATATACTAATTTTTGAAGATTCAGGCTCTAATTCCCCATTTTTTAATAATTCTTTCAGACATCTCACATGCTTGAATGTAAGCATTCAGCTAAATATTTACTGTAGTAAAAGCTCAACATTTAGCAGTCATAAGAGTAATTCCCATTTCTGGGTTTTTTTGCCCCTTTTTTTTTTCTTTGAAATACAGGAAATCTGCCTCTTTTTCATTAAAAACACACTCAGTTGAACATATGTAATTTTTTTTACATATATTTGCTGATGTGCTTATTAGTAAGTATTTTGAATGCCTAATAGACAGTTTCTTATGGTCTTTTTTATTGCAGAAGGCAACTAAATAATACAAAACATTATACAGGTCTTTTTTAAAAGCAATTAACATTTTTACTACTCTATGGCAATTATCGTATTTTTTTTAATGTCATTTGTCCTGTATGTATAAGTCATTAAACATCTCTGTTGTATTTCTGAGTTGGGATTGCATTAATGAATGCTCACAATCAGGTTTTTATGTGAAATCATTCCCTCCTCTGGCTATTTTAGGAGGAATTGATTTCATAATAATGATATTAAACTCAGAATAATCTGTATGTTTTATGGCTAATCTATACAGTATTTTCAAGTCATTTGTGTATTCTGTATTATTAAAACTACAAAAAAAAAAAACCCTCAAAACAACAGAGGCTTTTAAAATATTATTTTTTTAAATATAAAAGATTTCATATAGCTCCAAAAGCAGTGTAATTAGTTAGATTTTGAGTTGACTTACAGTTAAGAAATGTAAAAATGGCATCTAATCAATACTCTTCAGTATTTCACATATATTATGAAGGCATTCAAATACATTAATGATCATTGTGAGCTTTAAATATATATGAAAAATCAGAAAAATTTTAAAAGGAAGATCTTGAAAGGCCTACATTCATATTAAAATAAGTAAAGGAAAAAAAAAAAACAAAACCAGAAAAACCAAACCATATTCATTGCATCATTGAAATGGCACATAAAGGCAAACCAACGAAGAGGCATTTAATGGCATACTTATAAAAGAGAACTTGGTAAAAATATTTTGCAAAAAAATTAATTTGAAATAAACAGCTTTTAATTGGAATGTCTTGAATTTCACTTCAGAAAATAACTATGCTTGCAGTTGTGGCAGCATCTATATACTTTACTGAATTATACAATGCAATGTGATACAATGGAATAACAGAGCTCTAGGATTAAAGCAGTAGGTAAAGAGAAGAAAACAGAGAAATATGGATTCAGGAGGAGAATATAGAGCAGAATATGATAATGGAGATAGATATGAGTGCACAAGTTACTGGTCTAGGGGTCTCAGATTTCCTGAGAACAGTCAAAGCAAAACAGAAGCTAGTAACAAAAATTAATTAGGGAGAAGAAAAAGCACATGTGCAGCATCTGGTATTCTTGCACAGCTGCTACAGGGTCCTTTTGCTGATTACAAGAAAAATACAAACAGCAGGTAGGTTGTTTCAATGTTGACTGCATTGCCACTGAAAAAATAGGAACATGATTTTCTCCTTTACTTTGCATCATTTATAGTTCGTCTCCACAGCTGGTGACTGAGAATAATTTCTGTACTATGTCTCCCAGCTTCCCTCTGATCTTTATGCTTTGTATTCTATTAACTCTCTTGGATGCATCAAGAAATTAACTGAAACGCCGTACTGAAACAAGGAAC
The DNA here is from genome assembly GCF_052056855.1 of Sturnus vulgaris. NCBI lineage: Eukaryota > Metazoa > Chordata > Aves > Passeriformes > Sturnidae > Sturnus > Sturnus vulgaris. Next base: position 76,628,951 of record NC_142244.1, read on the forward strand.
AAAATTAATACTGGCAAGGTGAGTAATGTCACCTGTCCACAGAAACTCATGAACACCACCCCCCCATTCTCCCTTAGCTTTGTTGTATTGTTTTGTAAAGAAATATTTTCCTTTTCTCAGGACAGGATGTCTCATTACATACCAGGTGCATTTCTGTGCCTTTGAGCACTATGTGGATGAGTGGTAACTAAAAATCAAAATTACCCATTCTGCATTTTAAAACTGGTTCCTTTCCTCTCATACCCGTCTGGTTTCCTGCAAAGGACATGTTAGGGTCTTTTAGAGGTTGAACTTGTGTCTGCCTCATGAATGGTTCTGGTCCATGTACAATAACCAGAACAAATTAACTATATGCACAGTTTAACTTAGGTTAAATGTGAGAAGCTATATAAATTAAATATATATAGGTTTTTTCTTAATTCTCAATGTCTTCAACTGAGACACCTATATAGTTATTTAGTAGCTGAGCAAGCATGTAAAGGTACCTAACATGTACTTACTTGATAGCATTTATTTTGCCCATTTCTGTACAAGGTTTAAGCAGCAATGCAAGCTGAAAAGACAGGATTATTGTATTATTCTGGCTTGATTTGAGCATTACAACAGTGATTACACACAGAAATTCATGTATTTCTATGTGCAGCTCAGCAGCTTGCTAAGTTCAAGCACATAATAAAATGGAGACAGAAGTCATACGTAATCACCTCACCATAAAAATATGTAATGATATTGGAGTAACTTTGAAGATACTGACTCATCAAGGATTAAGTGGCAACGGTAAGCCCACATTTCCCAGTATTTATAATGTTCAATAGCATCTCTAACTGTTTGTTGATTTGTTTTTATGGTGAAAGCTGCATAGAAGGATTATTTATTGCCTCTGTGTTCTGTGCTGTTATCCTCTTTGCTCTTCAAACCTTGCCAGGCCAATTAATATTCCTTATCGCTAAGAAGGGTAGTTCTTTTTATCCCTGAATAAATGTAGTTTTACAGCAGCTCCCAACACACCAATTATTCTAGAATACCAGTATGATTCCATTATATTATGGATAAGTGCAGACTTTTCTCTACTTATCAAACTCAAGACACTCAGAATATGTTATATAAAGCATTAATAATACTTTTCACTTTCCGCCTCAATTTTTCTAGCTTATCCTTCCTGAGAAAAATGATTTCTCAACATGGCTGGAAGCAAAAATCTTAAATCTAAATATCTATTACAACGATTTTTTGTTTTTCACAAGTGATATTGTCATTTTCTGTTTGCACTTGAAGCCGAACTGATGAGAATTTACTGAAGTAATTGACCAGTGGAGAAAAGGGACCTAAACATCTCCAATCATGCACAGGAATGGATACCCAGCTTCACACAGGTGATGTTCAACCCAGTGACCTGGATTTTCAGCAGATGTCACATGGGTCTTCTAGACCTGCTCTAAAATAGATCGATATTAATATTTCATTACTGCCTTTCTTCTCTAACCACTACATCTATATTATAAAAGTCCTGTGTAGTGCTCCTTATGACACCACATTAGATTAAAAAACATATCTCATTTCTCCAGGTCCTACAATTGTGAACACCTTCTTTAACACCAAAATATATTGTCTCCTGTCAGGAATGATGAGAACTGAGATTGCTTTGCATTATCACACAATAATAGTACTAATTATGGACTAGAACAAAAATTAGATTATATTTTGATACCTTTTAAATTATTTGAACCAAGAATTAAGTTTTTGAATTGATAGAAAATGAATATAAAATGCCTTTCTGACATGGGCATAGCAGAGCTTTTTGCAGAATCTCTTATGTGGGGGTTCTTAGGCATCATTTTACAAGTCTCTTATTCGTACTCTTCTCAGAAAGCTACATTACATCATTACTTACAAATAGCAGTGGATTCACCCTAAACTGAGATATCGCAAGTGAAAGCCATATTAACTCATGTATAAAAACAGTCTGAACTATATTTTTCTCATTGTGAAAGTTCATATAACTAGCTTTATGTAATCAATTATTAAAATTCACATTTTTTCAGAAATCTTAGAAAGCATTTTTTATTCATTGATGTATAACTCAATATATATTTCAGTGCTGTTTCTTATAAGAAATCATTGAAAAAGGTCAGACTAAGATTCACTACCCATTTTTCTGGTTCCAAAATATTTCAAAGTAATTTACTCTTGTGACTTTTTGCTTCCTTTAAGTTTTTAGGTATGATTAACTATCTTAAAAAAAAAAAAAAATCCTTGCAAGTTATTTCCTGTTTTGTCACTTCTAATGACCAGATAAGGGGATAATAGACCTAGCTGTACAGTAAAATGCATTTAGTTTCAAGAGTTCCCTGGTTTATGTACAAAGTTTTTAAGACCACAATTATATATATTTAAAACAGTAGTTGAAACAAACAAAGAAACAAACGAGACAAATAAAAACACCACAGAACAAACAGAAAAGAGAGAGAACAGTCTTGTTCTCTTCTTGTTACATACATCGTTTTTCACATCACCATAATTTTACCAAATAAGTTTTTTGTGCGTGTGTCTTGATGGAAACGGCAGAAAGAAACTTTCCTCATAAGAGTCACAAAAGATCCATCTCAATCAATTTTAGCATACAAATGAAGGCCACTAAGTCTACTGATTCATCAAGCTCCATAATAAAAGGAAAGATCTCTGTATTTCATTTGCAAAATTAAGGGGATTCCTTTTCTCACTCCATTTAATAAAGTGGGCTAGTTTATATTACTTCATAAGAAAAGAAATTTCATTTTTAAAACAAAACATTAGCATTTATATCTAATAGCATTTCTTTTGTCATTAAAAGGTTTTTTTAGGATTTTCTTCTGAAATAAACAATTTGACAGACTTTTTAAAATTTATGTACATTTATATTCTGTTATCTTTTTTGAAAGTATTTCAGGATCATGAAGGCTACTCAGAGCCTTGATAGACCAAGTTAAAAATAAAATCATAATATTTTCACACATTTTCTGTATCTGTAGCTGATTTGATATATATGTCTCTGTGAATATATGAACCATTTCAAAGATACATATTCACTTTTATCCTTTTTCCCCTGAAATAATCTGTATTCTATTTATTTGAAAATGTTCCAGAGATAACTACAGGATTTCTGATAGTACATCCAAATCATAGACAGCATCTCTTATAATTTTGATCTTTAAAGTGGAACAACTTATTTTACAGCAGAATATTCCTCTGATTCCTATAATGTCTTTATAATTTTACAAACTACAGTGTATTTGGAGTTTTTTTCAATTTTTGTGTTCTTGCTCAAGACTCCTGATTAAAGGTTCATGCTGCAGAATGCCAGCAACAGTATGATCCTTTTATTCAGAAGAAAGTCCCAATGTCACTTAAAAGCATGCAGATGGTAAAAAAAGGAAATGTCTCTCAGTAGCCATAAATAGAATTCTTGATACCTTGCTCTGCTTCATAGCTGCATTATTGTATTCCATGATTAAGGACAGTGGTTCATGTGGACAATATTGCAGACTGCCATAAATAGGTAGCCAAAATCGTCAAGGTTCAGGCTGGAGCAGAGAAGACTGACTTAAGTAAGGAGAGGATAAAATCATTGATGGGGTTAGGGGTTTGCTTTGAAATTTGAAGACGTAAGTTATGACTTTATATAAGTAGAAGGGGAAGAGAGATGAAAGTGACAAATTGGGAAAACAAAGCTTTTCCATTTTTGCCATTAAAGAAACAGAACACAGGCAGAATTCTACTTCAGTGTCATCAGGTACTTAAGATTCCATGTAGTGTTTTTCATTTTCTGTATTTCCTAAATTTTCAACACTGCCACTGGGTGGTTGGAATTACGAGGCATTTAAATATGTAATCGAATTAATTGTTTAGGAATAAAAATACAAAAAGCAACATAAGACATGATTAAGTGATGCTCTCCAAGGATGAAAATGCAGTATGTCCCAGAGAGGATATTAAAGGCTGAATCATGGTCTAGTTTAATGGAAACCTGTATTGTTTCCATGGGTATTAAATTCTCCGTTTTGAGGGATTTCAGTCTTAGAAATGAACTAACTTTTCAGAAAGAAAATTATTCGGAATACTTGTGGTAGATTTTTAAAATTTCTTGTTCTTTGAAGACAAAAATCAGGACAGAGAGAAGTTCTAAGTAGATGTGATTACTTATGTAGAAAAAACCTTCACTATGGTTTGAGGCATATTTTGAAGGAAAACCACACGGGATGAATCAAAATTTTTGAGAAAACTGAGTACATAGGGAAGTCATTTTGTTCAGACCATCCAAAACTAGTCATTTACTAGTTTTTCTGCCTTTTAAAATGTGGCCAGGTGCTTAGATCTTCATTCTGCACTGAAACAGCTAATCCTAAGTGGCCTGAAGTTTAATAGTTCAACATTAGGTCTCAGAATAAAATATCATGTACACAATTCTTCATTTCACAGATGTGCATATATAACCAGTTCATATAAGCAAAGTATATGTAGCAGAAATATTTCAAACTTATTGAGAAAAAAGCGAAGAAAAGAAAATTAATAGAGGAGAAATGCCTGTGTCAAAAATATGATTATATGACCTGGAGAGGGTAATATCAGAGGGTTTTATCAGAAACTGACTTTTTTTTGTTAATTATGAAGAATCAGATTTTTTTTTTTTTTTTTTGTATTTCAGCAAAAGCTTTTACATTATCTTCCATTTGCTAGACTAATGTTAAATACTTTACAGGTTAAGCTGTCAAGAATGTCCTACATTCAGTAATACTGAAGTGAAATTGTTCTTATATTCAGAACAGAAATAAACTACATTGTTTATAGCCTGCTTTTTACTCCTTCATACCTGCAGAGACATGGTACTCAGAGTAGCCATTATAATGCCTTTTTGCATCTCATAATGCCATAATGCAGAGTAAAGTGACCTTGTCTGAAGACACATTAAATGGTAAATGCTGGAATAGGCATTGGGCTCTTGTTCTTTCACTGTCTGATGCTTGAACACTGTTAGCACTCCCAGTAATTTGGGTCTGACAAGTGCTGCTGTCATCCTTAGGCTGGCAGATAGTCTGTAACTACAGTAGTGAGCAAACTTGCTGATATGTAGAAAACTTCTTGTTATTCTTTTGGCTTTTCTCTCTCATTATGAACCAAGAAGTTATTTTTAAAGTATTCAGGTTCCCAGCTTTTATGCAAAAGTATCATTCGACAGGTCCTGTCACAGTCCAAAACTACCTGAGGTTCCCACAGCAGCAATGTAAACCACTCTTGTCTCTTCATATAATTGAGTGTAGTAGTGAGAAACTTGTGAATGTGAAACAGCAAGCATTGGAATAGATTTTTATATATATAAAAAAGAGACCAAGTGCTCATGTGAAATTGAAATAATTTTTTTTCATCTACAATTAAAAATATATGTCAACTAGCAGTTGATAGAAATCTCTCTACACAATAGAGTCCAAATTTTATACTTTTAGTCTGTATTTTACTCAGTGTTGCCCATGCAAGGGGTGAGTGAGTGATAAGTAGTGTTTTCACAAGTAAAGTTGCTCCTCAGGTTCATTCAAAAACACAAATAAAAAATAGAATCATATGGTAAATGCACAAAATCAAGTGGGGGCAAATTTAAGTTGTATAGATAATTTCACTATGCTTCTCTATGCCTTAATATTTTTTGAATTTTTAAGTACCTTTTTTTTATAGTTTAGTTTGTAGATGATTGTAATATTTTCCAATAATAGATTGCAGACAGCTAATTCTGTCTTTTTTGATTTTTTAAATATAAATTATTCATATTATTACATACATGCTCTTATATTTTAATCTTCTGGAGTAAAGATTTTCTTTTTCTTATTTTATTTTTAATTTTTACTTTCTGCTTTTCCTCTTAGAACACAGAAAATTGGGTTGTTTATTTTTTTTTTCTCCAGAGCTTTTTTTGTTTTGTTTATCTCTACCCATTATTGCTTCACTTGAAAATGTTTTTACTCCTCTGGGCTTCTGTAACAACAAGCCTAGAGCCTGGATGTAGAACACTTAACCTCTGATTCTGACCTTTCCCACGCAGGATGAAATTCTTATAATAACTCTCTTCTAACTGGAATTGTCAGTCAGGTAGAGTTATAACTTATGCTGGAAAAAAAAAGGAAAAAGTCAGTCTACATTTTTTTCTTGACTAAAGCAGGCTGCTGTGTTTATCTCAGTGGGATTTAATACTACTGAGATTGCAAGTCTTGAAGTTTGTGCACCACATCTCAATAGACCACTTGGGGAATAATTTTCTTATTAAAAAATTAAAATCTGTAGCTGGAATGTAATCAAAGGACGGATCCATTTAAGAAAGAATTGCAAGGTCTTGTTCTTACTGGACATGCATGATAAACATGGAAGCTCTTTGCAATCATACAAATGGTTATATGTCTGCTACTATAATAATATGGTTCAAACATCTCTGTATTGATTGAATAGTCTGTTCACTAAATAAAATATGGGGATTTGTGACTGAGTCTGGGAAGGGAATATTTATTTCTTCTCAGCTGTAGGGAATAGAATCCCTGTAAATAAAACAGAACGAGATTTATTCACTGAGAAATGTCAGGGTTCAGATTTTGTGCCTAAGGCTCTTTCTCCCAACCCAAGGTGACTTCACCCAGACTGCACATAGGAGAAAATTTCCAGCCTTTCCTGAACCCTGTAATTTATCTGTCTGCTGGCAGCCTGCTGTCCAGCACAAACCTGAAGGGTGCTTCCCTGCAGTCAGGAACACTCACAACCACAAACACGTGCTTCAGTTGAATGCTCTGACTTTTCTGGGTTTTCCAACAGCGGTAGGTTTGGTCAGACTGTAAATTGACCCCACCCTTTAAGCAAAGGCACAGTTGCTAGTACCAGAGAGCTGGTTCATGTTAATTTTTATTCAACATCAGAGGAAAGAAAAACACAATAAACTTCAAGACGATTCACACAGCAGGGAGGAGGCCTTGAGTAATGTTGCTGTGATTCCCCCTGCAATGGGAAGGATTCTCTTCTCCTTTAGGGAAACTGGGTAGTACATCACAGAGGATTAAGATGTGGCTTTTACTGAAGTCCACTTGTAAAATTTTTTGCCTAGTATGGAGTACTGGACTATAATATGCTAGAAAAAAGCACTGTTGAAATAATCCTCAGCACTCCGATTTTCTTTGTTGACTGAGAATAAGGCAGTGCAAAGCAGCTGCTGCCTCCAAATCAAAAATATTGCTCAGAAATATGGCATCTTTTAAAGAAATATTTAGGGACTTGGCATTGACATCATCATCCATGGTTGAGAAAAGAGCACAATATTTTCCAAATACAGTGAATGGACCCTTCAGAGAAAGATCACTGGGTAACAGCAGGATAAGGGATCACAAAATACTGCAGGTTCCAAACTGAGGGCTGTCTTGGGAAACATTTGGAAGATAATTTCTCTGTCAAAGAGAAGATTATTATTTTCTCCACAATGTTATCCCATCTTTAAACTTAATATATGTTAGCTTTACTTTTAGGTGAGACATTTCAATTGTCTCAGAAGAACTTTTCCCAAACAAAATTGCTACAATTCTGAAAAGAGTACAGAATTCTAAATAGACAATAGGGTGAAATTTCACATTTTCTTACCACCTTTGAAATGCATTTGAGTCCTTGAACGATTTAAGAGTTTAAAAGAGCCAAACTCCCTATCTCTTTGGTGGATATGTGTCACAGCCTTGCTTGCAACTAATGAGAACAATGAAATGGAGATTATTATAAACAGCCACACTGAGAAGTTTAAACACAGTTTGAACATTAGTGACATGACTCTATGACTCATTTTATAATGTAGTGCCCAAGGCTGCTTAATTAAATCCACAAGTGGCAATAGTAGGGTTCTCCAATGATATCAAAATAATTGCTGCCAATGTAAATTAGTTTAAAACCTGAGAGTCAATCAGAATACAAAATCTTGTCAGAGAAGTCAAGGCTGAAAAATGCAATTTTGTGTGCGAGATACGTCACAGTTCTGAGTCTTCCCTTGAAGCAAATGTATATATTTTTTTAAATGACTATGTGAATAGTATTTTTACTTTTTTGTTTGTTTATTTAGGGGAGAGAGGGAGGGCAGGAGAGGTGACGGTGGTGGTTTGAGCATATGTGGATTGATTCCCAGGAACAACTAATAAGAAAATTGGCAAACAAGGTTGCTTCATATAATGATACAATACAACGGACACAAAAAGATGTGATTAGTGCCTTGCTAACCAGAAAAAATAAAGACAGATAAACTTTGAAAAAGACATATTCTTAAAGATAACCAGGAAAGACTAAATTAAAACTTAAGATTTTATTGCAACTTCTACTTGATAAACAAAAAAGTCTACATTATCCATATTCCAGGTGAAGGCTTAGATCCAGCCTACAAGGTGTAAAATTATCATCTTCTTCAATTTTGTATAATATGTTTTGTATATTTGTACATATAATGTGTTACAAATGTGTTTGGCTTAAAATCAACTCCTCTCTTGGTTCCCACAGACAAGACTTAGACTGCCCACCAGATAGAGGCTTAAGAAACTCACCATCACCTTGAATATCAATCATCAGTTGAATGAATTTTGAGATTCAGCATTTTTTTTTCACCTACAGTGGCAACTAGGTGCTTTATCTATCTGCTTTTGGAGGTCTTGCTCTTTATACTTATCCAGTAATATGTACTAAAATCCTTTTTAATGTCAGAATTTAATTTCACAATCAATCACATGCTGCAAATAGATCATCTACGTTTAAATATGTATATGGATATATTTCTTCTCCAAGAGGCACTGAATGCTAATGTTACTTTCACAACCATGATATAAGGAGCACTAAATATCTCTGGCCCTTAAGGTGACTGCAATAAGAAAGTCTTAATTTGACTCAAGAGGAAATCAGTCTCTCTTTTGTTTCCCAGCCTTTATTCTTTGTGGTTTTTTCATGTATAGTATTTTCTCTTTTCCACAATCTAATGACATGTTGTGACCTCTGCATAATAATATGATAAAGCGCATTGCAGATTCTGATTTATTTAAGTAAACACAAGATCCCTTTATCAAGCTATTGCTGTGACTTTACTATGCCTGCTCTGCCTTCAAATTGCTCAAGAAATATTCTGTGGTCCATTATGCTAAATCAATAGCTTTTAAAATGTGAGTTAACAATCCACACACTGTATTTTCTTCTCCAAGCAGGAACAGAATATCCAAATATCTCCTCATAGACCTCTTCAGATTTGGATTCCCACAGACTTCAACATTATTATTCATTATCTCTTTTAAACTGCTTAGTAGAATTGTTCTTGCCATGCTCAGCTTGAGAGAATAATGCACTTTCATATTGTGTAAAACCTCTCTGTATAACAATTGAAAAGATTTTTTTTCTCGTGAGGAACATGAAGCATTTTGAGTTGATTGCCAATGAAAGTCAGAAAATACACATATAACCATTTGCGTTTTAGGGGGCTGGAGTCAGGGGATTAAGCATCTATGAAATCAATTGCATGCTTGGTATCTTTACTATGCATCACTCATTGCCCCTGCTTCTTCTTTTTCATTAGATTGCAGGATTTTTCACCTCATAGAAGGGATATTAAGCATTTCATCGGCAGTAGAAAAAGATTTAGTATCTGCATTAGGTTGAATTTACTCTCTAAAATGATTCAACTTAGAACAATTTCAACATAGTCAAAATCAAAGTACTTTAAAATTCTCCCAAAACCTATCATCAGAGGGAAGGCGTGGGAGGGAAGGGAGGTCTAGGCAGGGGAGAGGAAGAGGCAAGTAAGACATGAACATCCAAAATTTTTTTCTGAACAATTTCCAAGTCAGAATCTAACACCTAAATCCAAATTCTACATCAAGGAGGGGCATATAACTTTCCTTAAACTAAAGATTGTTGCTAAGTAGAAAAATTGACTTGGGATCCTTATTAGCAGGAACTGTCATTATTGTTTTTCTCTCCAGGGTTCATCTCTAAATGGAAGCTTCTGCTTGAAATAAAGAAATTATATGACATATGTGAGTCTGAGACTACTTAACATAAATAAGCCAAATTCACATCCTTAGATAAGTTCTACTGTCTGCTAAAATAAAAGAAGAACGATTTCTATTTGGTAAAAAATATAATTAAAACATATTTAAATTTAAAACGTGATAGCACTTTCATATCACTATATCTTTGAAAATCTTAAAAATAAGTAAATCAATAGTGGACAATGAGTATATGCTTAGGATTTTGAATCTGCAATATATGCTATTCAGGTAGCTAAACACCAGGCCATTAAAATTTATTTAAAAAATAAGCTTTCATGCAAACTTTTAAGTGGCATCCATACTTTAAAAGAAATATAGAATAACTCCCTCTTTCATATCACATGGTAACATTGGTGTGACCTTTCTTTCTGGGTTGCATTATATAATGCATTCTAAGACATTATTTTCCAGCTAAATGAAATAATACGAGCGATATAAGGTATTAAACCGTTTAGAGAATCCTTTATTACCCCTTAGAAGATGAGAAAGCAGGCAGTTGGCAATTCTGGTCCCTTGGTAATTCTGCTTTATTCCATGGTATTACTTCGCTAGACTTTCATTTTTTTACCCCACTGCTACCAACTTCTCCGTTCTTTAAAAAAAAAGAATGTGCAATATGTACTTGTGTTATCCTCTATTTCTGCAATAATTTACTACTAGTCCTGACATGTATCATCTTCCTGTTATGGATGAATTTGTTTAGTTTCTAGAAAATAGTTTTCATCTAATTTAGTCTTCTACAGGGATGACAGTATTTTTTCTGCTCTTTAAACTATCATGATTCAAGTTTCTGCTCTTTAAATGTTTCTCTTACTTGTAAGTCACCAGTTTATGGAATAAAGGACAATACAGTATGAATGCTTTGATTTGTGAGGGAGTAATGCAGTGAAACAAAGGATTACATTTCAAAGTCTTGTTCATTTAACATTTTTCTATGCAGTCTTTCACTACCTTTATATTTATATAGCAATCAGTTGATCAAACTCCCCCAGGTTTTCTACTGCAGCTCAAGGACTTTGAAAATCAGAGACACATGAGGTGATTCTTCACATCTGACTTTATACACATAAAACCTAGGGAGCTTAGAGAAATATTTTAAACTGTACAAATCTCTCTAATGGTTTTCTGTTTAATCTTCTGAGGAGAAAAAGGCTTCTGTGCAGAAGTGTCATCCTGAGCATTTATTTTGGAATGAAAACAAAATAAACCCATTCTAGGGATATGATTTTTCACCACATGGTAAGAGGACAATCTGGTATTCCTAAGACAAAAGCAAATGTCTGAACAGGGTATCTCAAGGAACTGAATTACTTGTCGAGTTATTAGAGCTTTATGCTTGTGAATTTCAATTCTTTCACTTATTTTTTTAAGCTTAAGTTAAATTTCAGAAAATATATTTGTAGCTGCAGTTGATATGTATTATGTGCTTCTAAGGCTTCCATATGTAACTTTTGAGACTAAAACTGGTTAAAAATATCAGAATATCTTCGTAGAAAGCTTGATTTTTAAAAGCTTGTTCAGAAGGAGGAAAAAATTGAAAGATTGGTATATTTCTCTTTTTGTTTTCAGTGAATTATTAATCTGTCATTAGAAAAGTTATTTCTGATATCTGTTTCTTTTTGTTCTAATTGTAATTTTTAATATGTTCTTTAGAAGCATGAAATAAATAAAATGATACATATAACTTGATAAGAGCATAATCTGAGTGACAGAGGATTAGTGAAGATCCAGTTTTTGGTTTTTGTCTGAAAGGTACTTTCTGTACACCCATATATTTGGTACCCTTGTAATCCTTGTACCAAGGAATCAGAATGTTAAGCACAAGAATTTAGGCAATTGATACCAGTCTAACTGTAGATCTTAATTAATTTATCCTAGATAGCCTTAATCATTTATTCTTGATCTGCTCTTGGACCTCATCAGCTCTCCACTATCCTTTGCAATAGGATGGCATGGGTAAACTGTAAACTTTCTGTAAACTTTATTTTTCTTGGTATCTTGTCATGCTTTTCCTGAAATTTCTGAAGGAGAAAGCTAACCACTGTCAGAATGGCCTTTTCATTAAAAATAATTTTTTTAAAAATAGGATATATCTTTAAAGGAGCTTTCTTTCTAACCTTATGTTTCAGAACTGTGTCAAAAACAAAGTCAAGTGGACGGTATATAACAGAAGTAACAAATTGCTGAGTTATGGGAGACAGCAAGGTGGATGAGAAAAACAAGGGACCAAAAAAAGAATCCAAAATTTAAGGATATTAATGGCTACCATATGAACAATTAACTACAGATTAGAACACAAATAAAATTACTAAAAAATCAATATTTGTCTATCTTGATCAAGATACTACATAACTAGATATAATTTATTGGCTTTTTCTTATGTGAGATTTCTTTTTTATGCCATAAGGATTACATATTGTCTAACATTGTTTTCAGTGTGTTACTTGAAGAAGATAATGAGTTTAAGAACTGGTTCGTTTTTAGGGTATTTTTTAAAGGGAAGAAATATACAGTGAGACTCTAGCGAAATGCTGAGTGTGTGGGTAGCAAACTAGGAATGAAAGACCCAGAATCAGCTCTTTAAATAACAAACTAAGACTAATATTTTGATATAAAAGTAATATCTTCTGAGTCACTGTGTGAATGGTGATATTAAAACTCATTATTCAAGCAAGAAAGCACAAAGAACATGAATATCTAAGGTGTTTTAATTTATATGTCAAAAATAACTTCAACAAGTGTTTGAGTTGTTGTTTTGGGGTTTTTTGGGGGGGGGAGGGGCATAACAGATAAAACTTTCTTCTATGTTCATTTAAACTTAAAATTTAAGAAAGAAAGAACTATATTTGCTTGAGTAGTTTCACTGATTTCATGACTTCTGATATAAGAAAGCTGAAAAAGTCAGCAAACTTAAGAGCTAAACTCTTTATTTAGGCAATTTGCCAGAGATGACTAATTTATATTGTGTGGAAATGTAAGTAAAGGAATAGCAGAGGCAAAGATTTTAGATATTATGGTATAAGTGAACACCTGTTTGTAAATTAAGTGTTTAAAGATTTAGATTCGTTTTTCCTCTTTTGCTATGAAAAATATCTGTGTCTTTACATCTGAGTAAAAAGGAGAAAACAAAAGTAGTTTTATATTACTTTACAACTGAAAATATGTGTGTATATATATACACGAGGTGAAAAACAAATGAAAAAACCTGATTACTTTGACAAGAATCAAGACAACAGACAAACACAGACAAGCCAGATTGCCTTTAGACTTCAAAAAAGATGTTTATTAAATTCCTTCATTAGCAGCACACTGCAGGACAGTGCTTAGTTATTGCACATTAAAAATCAATCTTGTTTTAAAGTTTACTACGTTGTCTTCAACAAAGCCCCAACTTTGAAGACAAAGCATGTCTTCAGCACCTAAATTCTGAATTACCTGTGTGTGTGCAACTCCACATCATTGATGCCACCTCTGGCTGCAGCTTGTGGTGGACCTTGGTGAGAACAAGGTGAACAGCCTTGAGAGCTGTTGACAGGATAAGTCAGATGTTCGTGGTTTTACCTGTTTCTTCTGCAGTTTTCCTCACTTGTGCCTGCTGTTTTCATGCTATTTGCTGCTACAGTTCCCTCTCCCACCCTCAGGATGGAAACCATCTCCTCCTGATGCTGCTTTGAGGGTGAAAGATATCTTTCCAGTTATCATGGTATACTTGGTTGGAAGACCTGTGGATTTGCAGAACCTTGTGATTATATTGTTGTCTGCAACTTTGTCTTACTTGGATACCTCTTACATACAATTTCTCTTCTCCCATTTGGTGGTCACATTATTCTCATACTTATGTACATTGCTGAATTGTCAGGCTCATGGTGCTATGCCCCGACAATGCTACAAAATGCTTATGCATTGTTCTTGCTTGCATTGTTTCAGTGTGCTTATATTCAAGTTAGAATTCATTGTATGATGATCAACACATTTATAATTCCTAGATGTCACAGTCCTCTATTTTGGTTCCAAGTAGTGGTGAAACACTGTCTCTATGCCTGCTGTGGAACATAGAGGCTTCTCAAAACAAAAGAACACCCTCTGCATTCTAGCTATCCAAGCTGCATAAAGCTCTTCTGGCAAAGGATGTCTAGCCAGTATCTCTCTAAACAGAGTTGTTGGAAACCTCCAAATTCTGGCCTTCCATGTTTAGCAACCACTATTTATACCCAGTTCCTCTTTGCAAAGATTATTTCTAGGATTTTGTCTAGACCATTGTGTAAATTTTGAAGAACAAACATACCGATCGGATGTGTACAATTCAGATGTGCTGATGTCTTTTGTGCCTTTTTTTCTTGCCAAAAAGACCTCAAACCTTTCTGGGTTGCTAAAATAAATCATCGTTCTATGCTATTGGGAACTGCCTCCTGTTCATCCTAAATGAAAAGCTGATTATAACATTAGGGACACTTCAACATTGAAAGCCAAGAAGATTAATGTCTACCTAAAAAAGTCCTGGCTAAGAAAAGGTAAGTGCTGAATGAAAGAGATGTGGCTGTTTGCAAAGAGAAAGTGATTTAAATGGAACTCAGAAGAACTGGAAACACACATTAACCATGGTGGAACAGAATTCTACTGACAATTTTTCTTTAAGTTCTTTCATCAAGCAAAAATCCATAAATCCTAATGAGAAAGCCATGTTCTACAGGTTGCCTATCCACAGGAACTAGGTGGTGACATCTAAACTCTTTCCTTTGCAATTTAATGGAAAAAGAATACAGAATTCCATCCTATGTTATCAGTAGAATTTTTATATAATTGAGTTTTGGCCAAATTACCCATTGCAATTAAATCAAACATTTGTCTTTTTTTTTTTTTCTCTCATTTAATAACGACTGCAAAATTATTTCTCCATACATGTCAGAGAATTATTTTCAAAACTATTATAGTGTGGGTTGTAATACATAGTATGGGTGAACTATTCCTTGGAATTCTTCACAAATTATCCATGTTAAGTGCTTGCAGTTAATGTTATATGTTTTTGGTATCTGATGACCAATTACATTTAGTTGTTTCCATTTCTATCTGCTCTGTCTCATTTAGGTGGAAATTAAATAATCAAAAAGGCTATGTCCACAGTCCAAAGAAATTTTGTACCATAGGACAGATTCTCTATATCATAATACCACTGGTAAAGTGCCCACATTGATAATATATGAAATATTTTAAATACAATATGGCTTTTACTTCCTCCAGGTTAGTTTTGCTCAGTTTCACTGGATAAATGTCCCCACCATCCTCCTGATATGAAGATATCCAGAAGGAGAAATCATTGGCTCAAATCTGCACCAGCACTGTAAGTGCATCTGAGGCCGAACTAAGACTACAGCTCCTGTTGTGGTTAACTTCAAAAATAATCAAATACTTGTGAATGAATATCCCTTTCAAACTGAATCAATGCTCAGGGATAGCCAGAGGATTCATTTTGAAACCTCATTACTTCTCTTAGCAAGCACACTAATGCAGACGCAGACATTTAAGAGATGTCTGTGCTTTTATTTTAATAACTTTTGTCTATAAATGTAAGCTATTTCACTTAGAAATATAATAACAAACCATGTTAACACATATTAAAAAAGCCCAAGCATTCCTATAAATACACATTATTTATAGGAATAATATTCTTAGCAACAATGGGATGTGAAAGTGTTTGAAGAGAAAAAAATGTGCAGTTGAAACAAATATTCTCAAATAATCTGGTTTTTTTCAAGTTTCCATTAGCTTCCTTTTTGTTGGTTTATTGCTGGTTTTGGGGTTTTTTTGGTTGGTTGGTTTCAGGGGTTTTTTTGTTGTTGTTTTGTTTTAGTTTCTTTTTGCTTGGAAACAATTGGAACTGTCTAAAGGCTCTTGCTTAATTTTGTCTGCTTTGACCTGTGATGATTAGTACACATATCAGTCATTTAGTCAAACATTGTAACTCTATCCTGAAAGATTAAGTTGATTTCCATCTTAGAATAAATTTATTTTCAACTAGAGACAGGTTTTATTGTGCTAAAGACACAGATGTGCTTCATTATGCAGTTTCTCAATACTATTAATGAAATGACATTAAAAAGGCATCAATAAGTTAAATATAGCACAGAACATACAGAGTTCATCTGCAACAGAATTAATTTTGTCCCTCCTAAATTGCTTTTTGGATCTGCTTTTTATATAAGCAGTACTACAGTAGCATTATTACAATTATAATCTATAAATTGATAAATCATGCTACAGCACTGAATGAATCCTTAAATGCAAAATTTTATTCCATAAAAATAGGGGAAAAGTTTTGTTTCCATGATTTTCTAAAAAATGAATACAAAAAGTAATATATATTATAGTGACAGGGATAAGGTAACAATTAACACTATAGATACACTTGAAGAAATAGTTAAAATGGAAGCTTTCTGAAAGTATGTGTAAAATACTTTACTGTATTCAGTGTTATTCTTTTCTTTGTTTCTTTTTGTTTATGGGTTTAATCCTTTTATGTTTTTTTCTGCTCTCTGTCCACAAGATTTATATTACTGGAATGATCTGATATGTAATCTGGTTTTTGAGGTATTTCAGCTTAAGTCTAGAAAAGATGGAGTTGCTAGTAATTTTAATGCCTGTGCAAATAATGCTGATTTAATCTAAACTCACGTATATTTAGAAAAAAATATTCTTTAGAAAAAATAGATTCAGAAATGCTAATATCTAGGCTTCTTCCTGTGGTGAGCTATGTTATGGCTCCAGCATTCCTATTGTCCTTTCCATGTACTGCCACCAGTAACTTACTGCCTCTAAAATGAAGGGGAAACCTACCAAATGGTTTCACTGAAGATCTGAATGTAAAGCACATGATCTCAAAGGGATGAAGCTGTTTCATGAGAAAACATCATGTTTCCTCTGGAAGAAAATAAGATTAAATAAGCACACTCATGTCTTCCTCCGTGCAGTAAAAGGCTGTTTAAAGATCATCAAAATTTACATTTACCCATAATTGTGTAATAAATCCACTGAAGACTTTCATTGGAGGGGGTTTGCTTTTGGGGGTTTTTTATCAGCTCTTCTGACAATGACACTTGAGGAATCATTCTTCCACTTGTTTTTGCCAGCTTCATGCTAGGTTTAACCTTGTTTAGCCTTATTTTTGTCATATTTCATTGCATCAGCCCAGTTGTTTCTGCCTACAGGTTGTACTGTTGCAGGTGTAAAACCATCTTGATACTGCTAGGGAAATGCATCCCTCCTAACTAAAGCCATGTAAAATGTTGATAGTCAGTTTAAATTCTCTTCAGAGTCATTGCTGAAAGAGAAAGAGCAAAGCATCTATAATTCAGGCTGCTTAGCAATATATATATCTCTGAGGAAAGACAGGAGTCAGCCTTTGGAATAACCTTTTCTGCAGACTATCAAGAGAATCAAGATGATCATATCAGATAAAATTCCCATCTTTTACAAGATTAAAATTAATTAGTTGGAATTTACTCCTTATTCCAAAGCAATCACAGCTTTCTCTATTTCTTGTCCTAATTCTTCCTATGCCTCTTCATTATTTATTGTTTTCATTCTTAAATCTCTCTCTGCCCTTTTTCTGTCTCAGTCTCTCCCCTTCATCAGGTTTCTCCATTCTCACCATTCAAACACGTGATTAACAAGTGCTGGTTTTTCTTTCCAGCAAAATGTCTTCCTTCTCTGACCCTGGAAAAGTTTTCCAACTGCTGTAACAACTAGTTTAGTTCTTCCTTGCAATTTCATCATATGAAATAATTTTGATAATCTATTTATTGCAATTCTTGAATTTTTCCTTCTCGAATGCATTTAGTTCCTCATGATACTGCTATTGAAACTGAAAAAACCATTATGTATTTCTGGTCTCAGGAGCTCTTCAATTTGACTTAGTGACCTGAATACAATTTTAATATACTGAAGATAAGCATGCAAAAACTATATGTTTGTTGAATGGCATTTTCCCTGCAACATTTTTAGAATAAATGGTGGCATAAATGTGTTGACAGCAGCTAATCTCAGAGGATGAAGTATGCATCCCTAATAAGCTCTTTACTCATGTTAAAGGAGAGTGAATGACAGGCAGTGCAAGATCTTATCTAAAAGGCAAAATACATTGCAGTGCATAATAATGCACATAACAGGTCTGCTCACTTATGAGCTGTGGATAAATGCAAGAAATCACTACAATAATATGCCTAAAGACAGAACACTTATTCTCGTTGTGTGGGTGAGTGTGCTGTAGAGATCAATTAGATCATGTAACTCCTGCAGACAGTAAGAATAGCAGTAATAAAACCTAAAGCAAAGAACATATTGCACAGTGTGCTGACAAGGTCAAATTGATAGTAATGATGTGTGGTGGCAGCACTGCAATAAGGTTGTCTTATACTGTATGCATCTGATATTGGCTTTCATTACCAATATCCTGGAGTACAGTCAGAAGCTTACTAAAATGATAGTGATTACCCAAAGGGCAAAAGCAAATAAAACAGGCATTTCAGTTCTTGTGCACCCTGCAAGCTGCATGAAGGCAGAAAAAATTGTACCTCATGCTAGATCTACAATGCTTGATACCACTGGGATCAAATTGAATTTATACTGCCTTTTGTCCATTTTTAAGCTGATGTGGTGCTTTAAAGCATGTGTATGCTTAGTGAGTTTATTAAGCTAGACTGTCAGAGAGACCGTGATAGCTTTCTTCAATACAAGTCTAGAAGTGTGTACTCTAAATCTGCCTGTAAGACATATCATACACAAGATATACTGTGATTCTGGAAACTTAAAGTTAATACTCAGTGGGCACTTTAAACCTTTTGGTTGTGCCTGGTTTGAATAAACTACAAATATTTGGATGAGTGTCTAGTATTTTTGCAATACAACGTCTTTGTAGCTGTTTTAAAACCAAACAAAACTAAACCAAAATTAATCCTATGTTTTACACGCGATAAAATATCTTCTACTACTCCCTGAATTTCTTCTTCCCTTACAAAATAAGTAATTTAAACACAAGGAGCTTTAGTCTCTACTGAATGAGACATGCTCATAGACAGAAAGGTTAATGAAAAACAGAGTGTCCTTTGGAATGATATATCAAACATTTCAAAGAAATGCATCTGGGAGGTTACTTCTGGTCTTATCTGATGTCCTCGCAGCTCATACAAAATGTGACTGGCTGAATAAAATTAAGCAGAGAATTTTTCCATGAGGTATTTCTCTGGCTCATTTAACATTTAGGTGAATAGTAGGTTTTATAATTGGTTATGTGCAATGTTTCTGTCCACACACACACACACACACACACAAAAAAAAACCAAACAAAAAAAAACCCACAAACACACACACACACACACAAAAAAAAAAAAAAAAAAAAAAAAAAACCAACAACAAAAACTTTTAATTCTGAAAATTTTGAGGTGATATTCAAAGCAGAGGTGAACATTCAGAAAATGGGTATTTGTGAACTTGACTGCTCTTGACTTTCCTTCTCATTACAACATTAAAATGAACAGCTGCTCTTTTCCCTAACATGCATGACATTTTCTGGGTGTTATAATTCTTCTCTTTTGTGATATTAACTATTCAAGGAATCAGGCTGGCATAACAGGACTCCAGTGAAATATGTTAGCCAGGTCTGTCCACATACTCTGGATCTTTGTGTTTATGCACTTGACACTGCTTAGGATTTTTGTCTGACACAGCTGAGAGGATTTTTGTGGCTATGACTTCTTGTACAACTGTGTCATGTTGGGGGAAAGACATCTGTGAGGAAAAGGCTGGGTGTTGGCTATGATTTAGACATGGCAGACGTGGGAAGGAACAAGGAAACAGTGCCCCTGACATTTGGAATATCCAGATGAGTCACCTCAGGTACTCAGTTATAGCAGAAGGAAAATCAAAGAATCACAGAATGGCTTAGATTGGAAGCACCAAGTTAAAGATCATCTAGTTCCAACTCCCTTGTCATTTAAAAAGGTTGCTGAAAGACTCATCCAACCTGGCCCTGAACACTTCCTGTGCCTGTTCCAGTGCCTCACCAGCCTCACAGTAAAAATTATCTTTTTCATATTTAATCTAGATATTACCTTCTTTCTGTTTAAAGCCATCGACTGTTCTACTGCCACTACATGCCCTTGCAAAAAGTCCCTCTCTGGCTTTCTTTCAGTCTGTCTTTTGTGTGTTTCAAACATTAATTTAACATATAAATAAAGGTTTCTCTGTATCAGATGCATGATTCATACAGACTAGAGGCTTCTGGAGAGTTGGTCTTTAAACCATGGCGAGCATATGCCACTTCTCTGTACTCAGAGTTGGCCCCATTTCCACCCTCAACAACCTCCTACTGCACAGCCCTGCCATGGCTGGAGCTACAATGCCATCTCCTACTATCATACTCCTAGTTCCTTGCTCCTGTCAATCTCCTGTCCCTCACTTCCTTCAAAAACTTATTTTTTAAAAATGTGTGGGCTCTCTTTTCTGTTATTACTCAACTGAAGAATTATATTCTGTTTGAAGAATCATTACTGGATATACATATTCAGGAAAACAATCTCCGTGTCATCATGTTGCATGTTTTGCCTTAAATATGATTGATATGCTTTCTGAATACTGATTAAGTTTTTAATTTACATTGCACACTTTTTCCTCCCAAAAGCTGGATTTCTCGCAGGACTTCTTAGGAAACAAAAATATAATCTTAGAAAATACCACAGTAATTTGTCCTTGTAAATAACTGCCTATGAATTCACTTTCACTCTTGCAAATGTTTGGAAAAGTTAATGCAAGTTATAACCCTTCTGAAAAAGTATCCAAGCTCATAGGCACCTAAAAACACCTTAAAAAAAAATCTTAGCAACAACTTTTCAATTTCATTTTAACCTATGCATGATTTTTGTAAAAAATTACACAAACTGCGCTTCAGTTAGTAAGCACAATATTTTCTTTTGCCCTAGGTTTTCTTTTTAAATAGGAAAATGTTTCTTAACATGTGCCTTTTATTATATTCTACCTTT
Source organism: Sturnus vulgaris (assembly GCF_052056855.1). Taxonomy (NCBI): domain Eukaryota; kingdom Metazoa; phylum Chordata; class Aves; order Passeriformes; family Sturnidae; genus Sturnus; species Sturnus vulgaris. Next base: position 76,650,045 of record NC_142244.1, read on the forward strand.
TCAGATTAACTGTAAACAGCCAAAGTCATTACTTACATAGATATAACATTTTGGAAGTTTGATAATATCAGTTTTTTATTAACAGAATATTATCCTAATGCCTTCTCTTTCATACATTATGCATCTTTGATCAAACAAAGAGCTAAAGATTTGTTGGTGCTTCAGTTATTCCATACACTCTCCTTGTAACAGCAGGTATGATTATGACTAATGCAGCCTGCATCAAGATGACTTCCCTAATATGCTGAGATTAAAAGTGAAAAACAAAAACACATTCATTATGTTGCAGCTCTGAGTTTTTGTGCTGAATAGGAAAACATATACGTGTAAGCAGTATTACAACGGTTGTAATTACTTCTGCAGTAAGAAATGTATTACAGTTTGCTGTTCTTTATCAGCTGGAAAACCCTTCCTTTTGAAACATTACATGTGCTTTCAGGAAGAACAGAACAAGAGAGACTCCTGCTGGTTCAAATTCTGCAGAAATTAACACTTTTACTAACTTTCTTTTTTCTATTCTTTATGTACTTACATTAATTTATTCCATAATAATACCAAAAGGCTCTGAAGCTGTGTGAATGCACTATACACACCCCTGCAGCTCAGAAGAGGTGACTATTGGAATTTTTTAAATTTCTGAGATAAATAACTAGAAGGAAAAAGGGCAGAAGTCAAGGATACATACATAGAATCACATAAAGTACAACATAGTAGTTTATGTGGTTCTATTATGTCTATAGCAAATTTTGAAGCTACTTATTCAGTATGTGTTGTTCTTAGTGGAGAAAGTGAATATTTGGTGCAAATATTTATGTACACATCTCTTATGCAAAAGTAAACCAAATCAAACCATCAAAAAGAGCACAATTCACAAAATTGTTTCATTAAGCTTAGTTCTATTCTCAGGCAAAATTTCAAATTATTGTGAGAAAGTATTTCCAGTAATAATGATTTTATCACATACTGTTGTTTTCTCCACAGGATGTCTGTTTTGTTCGGTGCACGAGAGCATGGCTGCTGCTTAGAGAAGGAAGAAATTGTGACTTAGTATTCCCTCACTCTCCTTCTGCAATATGTCCCTACATATTACACAAACCTGTACTGGAAAAATGTTTACACTTTAATTTTTAAAGTTCTCACCCCTGTATCTGAGGGCAAGATATTTAAAAGGATTTAAGGGCTGGACAGAAAAAGGTGTTTAATATCCAAGTCCCAGTTGATGTAGTGAGAACTACACACTGTGCAGAAATACTGGTGTGTGTGAGGATTACAGCTCAGGTTGTAAGTGTCCACTAGCATACACCACAGGGACAGCACAAAGATGCCTATAAAAGCCCCAAATCCCGGCTGGTATTTTGAAATAAAGGAGAAAACTTACATGCAAGGATAGTAGCTACATTCCACAAAATACTGAAAATGACAGTACACTTGAGCCACCTCAGAATAAACAACTCAGGATAAACGACTGCAACAACTCTTGCTTTTGGAGGTAGTAAGTGTTTCTGTCCCTTGCTGATTTTTGTACTCTATGAAGAAATACTCTAATTACAAAATTAACACTGTCAAAGCTTTTTCCAGTTGCCCTTCAACCCTGGAGGTACCAACCTTTATTATTAATAATTTTTTGGGGTGCTTAAGCATCTGCATCAAATTATGGCATTCTGTCAACAATGAACAGACCTTTCCTGATCTCAGCAACCACTGGAATTAATTATTAAGGGTTTTGCCTCTTATGTCATCTACGGTTAAAAATGAGTTTTCTCAGACATGGTTAATCTTACAGAAAATATAAATGGAATAAAAGTAACATTTTCTTTTATTGAATAAATTAACAGCTATACACTCTTCTGGGAAATGGAACATTCTCATTAAAAACCCTTCTCTTTAAGGGGACTTGAATGCACATATTCAGAGCCCTCCTGGCTGGTTTCAGATTACAGTTGTCAAGATGAGACATTTCTGAAAATAAATTTCATGTACTTCATTTTGAGAAATGCCTATACTACATTAAAGGGAGAAACGTCAGTGATTTTCTCAGCATCACAGCACATATTTACGAAAAGTTTTATCATAAAATCCTTTTTGCAGAATTATTCAAAAACTTTCGTAAGTCTGAGTCATCTTCTCTCCCTCACTCACTCTCTCCCCTTTATTTTTGATGTCTTTCCTACCTTCTTCTGTGAATAGTAAAGGACTTCACTAACAGATGAAGTGCAAGAAGGCAGCAGTCAAAAAGGAAGGGTGATACAACACCATGCAATTAGAGCTGGCACTGAAGTGCACAGGAACATCCAGCTGTAAATATCATGGTGCAATAGGCACACCACAAGACAGGCTGCTGTCAGGTGAGGAAAGGCTCTGGCAGTCTCTGAGCTCACAGGCTTTAGCTCAGCATGATGAATCCCAGCTGGGAGATCTGAAAGCACGCCCAGGCTCCTCTGCTGGGAGCTTGCAGCACCTGCCTGCTGTCAGAATGTACCTCTCACATCAGGCCTTCCTGGTGAGGAGGCTGTAAGCCTAGAAGGAACCTCAGGGCAGGTAGTCCAGCTCCCCAAAGGGACAGCAGCCCACAGTGCTGCACCACACACAGCCCAGCTGAAGCTAACCCGGTGTGTTCTGCTATCATGGAGGGTACCAAAGCAGGGGAGGATAAACAGGAAAAGCCCACCACAAGGTGATCATGCTGGCATAGTCTGCACTAGGGGAAGAAGCTTTGTCTCTCCTGCAGCTCATTCATCTGAAGTAACAGGAGAACAATTTTGTTTAAAGATGCTGTTGCTGATTGCATTTTAATCTGTATCTGTGAACCAGATACAGAATATAGTTTTGCTTTGTGGGTACAACTTCATGACAGCTTGCTACAATATATGCTTTCTGGATAACTATTGGCTGTTCTATTATTCAGTATCATCAACTTTTTTAGCAATCAGTCACACTGCATCTGTGGGCTAGACTAATTTTCAGCTACTCAATACCAGTAAATTATTTAAAGCACTACAGAAGTCTTGTGTTTTCTTACTACTTGACAACTTGCAATACGTGAGCCAAGGATTTAGTAAGGCTGGGAACTTCCACAGCAAAAGTGGATGATTGCAAGCATTTTCCTCTGAAGTCTGAAACAGCAGGGTATAAGGGTACTTGCAGTAGACAGCTGTCACCTGCTGAGTACATTTATGTTGCCTCGCCCTGGTGACACTGGAGGCGTAAATAGGTTCAGAGAACTCATGTTTTTATTTAGGTTTGTGATAGTGTTCTATTTAGAGCTTCGGCTTAGCCTTCAAAGCAGAGATGAAGTTAAATGTATTTTACCACCTAAAGAGTTAGGTGGGACATTGATGTATTAAGCTGAAAACACAGATGCAGGCTGGAAGAGCCTGGATGTTGCTCTAGGAAGTCAGGGGTGGAGACAAAACAGTGGCAGGGCAGAAACTCTCTTTGCTTCCTTTCACATCATTAAATTAGGACACGAAGAGAGATCCCAGGATAGTTATTTAAGTCTTCATTTCACAGAGGCAGTTGAATCACTTCAATACTATGATGGAAAGGTTTTAGTGGCAATACCAATATTGCCATAGCTACTTCAGAATTTGCAGCAGTAAAGTGATACTCTATGAGGATGTAGCCAGGAGCATGTCTGACTTTTCTGAGCCAGGTGCTAATTAAGAGATAAGCAGAATTTACCTGTAAGTAAAAAATCATTGTTCTTAAAGTTTCAAAGCCTCTGTTTACCTTTACTCAATCCATTAAATTCTCTACAGCTGGGCAATGTAAACAGGTTCATTAAAAAATAAATCTGTATTTCACAAAACTAAAAACATTTACAAAGTTTATTAATATTATAGTTTTTATAAATAGATCACCACAGTTACAAATAGATGGTCTTGTAATGCTTTTTTACTTTTGCATGGTTGAGATAATAGCAAAAACTATTATCAACTGCTATAGCTGTCTAAATGTAAATATAAAGCAGAGCTAGGTCTTTTATATAAATGGGAGCTATTATTTGCAACCTGGAAACTTTTAAAAATATACCCAAAAATGTAAATATTTTTCTATTGCTGCTGTTAAGCCTGATCTTGAAGTTGTTAATCAGAACAAATAGATCCTTTCCTCTACTCAGACTGGATGTAGCTAATATATAGTAGGATGCTGAATGTGTTCATCAATCTTTGTCTTCCTCTGCTTTATCACTTTGGACTCATTAAAAGTAGCAATCTGGCTTTTAAGTGGAGCTGCAAAAATTAGATAATAAATGTTATTGCCAAAGAAAATACAGTGATGTATTTATTTCTGTGTTTGACCCAGAGGGATTGGCACAAGTTTTCAAATTAATGGTTTTAAAATGAGTTATAGCATCCCTTAGGTCACCATAAATTTAACACTTCCTTGTTTTTGTTGAGAATACACTAATTACGGATTTTTTTCTGATGAGGATCATATTGTGTAATAAATATGTGGAAGTGTCAGTACAGCATCCTTTCTTTTCAGTATATTTGCATGCAGAGGACATTGCCTAAACACACTTATTAAACTTTTTTAAGAAACAAAAAATACAAGCTGGTTCTAAATAATAATTTTGATTTACAACTTCTGAACAACAACAAAAAAAACCACAATGGTTTTAATGCAGATGAATAATATATAATTAGTAAAAATTACATTGTCCTGCCTCAGATAATGACATATTTGTCCAAAAATAGTATGACTGACATTGTTAGAGCAACTTGCATAGAATGGTGATATAATCTAATCCAATCTAATCTAACAGAGTGATATAATCTAATCCAAATGTGTTTTACTTCAATGATGGACTTCAAATATTTTTATGCTGAAACAAATATTTCAACTACATAAATAATTTATTTTTTAATAATTTATTCTCATTCTGATCACCAAAATGCTGCATATTTCATTCATGCACGGAAATCATAGCTATATTGATGTGTTTTGTATTTAGGAGAGACTGTATTACCTTCTGCATCTGCACATTCACAACTCATCTCAAATAAATCTGTAGTGATGTTTCTTATTACATTTTAAACACAACATTAGAGATTCTGGAAGCAGTAAGAGAAGACAAAATTTGTGATAGAAAGATTTTGATAAAACTCAGACTTCACAAAAGCAGAAATAGGCTTGAAGTTGGTTTTTGAAGAGTCATCACAACCTAAATACTAGGTTTCAGTATGTGAGCATAAGAGCAAAAAATCAAAACTAATAGTTATGGTTTTAGAGCAATTGTTCCACATTTTAAATTTTGCTTGAGAGAAAAAGAGAGAGAAAAATCCTCTTTTTGTATGAGGAGAAAAAAAAAAAAGAAAAAAGCCCACAAACCCAAAACCCAGATTATCTTATTATTATTTGCATGATTTGCACAGTGCAACATTTGGAACTAGGAGATTTAAAATAAAATAAAATTTAAAAAAACAGAAAGAGGATAGAAGCTCTTTTTTTTCTGCTTATTGCACTATATTGTTGTGCAGGGTGTTTAAAAAGGCTGCTCGTATTCTGTTTCAGGCAAAGTGCTGTTTGATAAATGAGTTTAATACACTGATGTTTACCTCAGAGAAAATTCTTCCTATATTTCAGAGAGCCTTTTGTGCATAAAATCTGTTTATCACATTTTCTAATACAGAATGTGGTCCACATTTGTACTGTGGAAAAAGCTAAAACATTTCCCATTAGTCTTTACAAAATAATCATTTATTAATTACAGAAACTAAAATAAATGTAACTAAACACTTCATGCATTGAGAAATACCTTGATGCTTTTATTTATAGGTTGTTTCAGGAAACTGGTGTACCTATGTATGCAGATGGCAATACCTTCCTGGCCATCAACATACTAATCCAGCTCTTATTTCCCAGGAAACCTGAGTAAGTGGAGGTTTGTTTGTTTATTTTATAAGGGTTTTGTTTAGTTTGTGGTGGTTTAATTTAAAGTGGTTTTTTTTAATAATATAAGGCTAAATTCCTTCAAAGAAAGAACTTTTTACTATAGAGAAGCTGCTGTTTTTCTGATGTGCATGCTATCATTTCAAGGGATGGTCTAATGACATTGACATCTGAGTGACTGAATGACCAGACTTGGAATTTGTCCAAATCGTGTTTTTCTAGAATTACTTATCACATCCAATACTAGTGCCATCCATTGCATTCTACTTCATTGCATCTTCACATCCCAGTTTGCAACAGAAGTATGTTCCACACAATCTGTATTTTGTGGATTTTCTTTTATTGAAGACATTATTGTTTTATAAAGTTCCTAATCATATGTACTTAGGGTAAAGTCCATCAGGACTTAATCCATGTTCTTCAGTTTTTCTGCAGTGATTTCACAGTCATCATGGTTATTAAAAAAAAAAAAAAAAAAAAAAAAAAAAAAAAGTAATTTTACCAGTAATTCTTATATAAAAATGAAAAAGCATACTGCTACAAAAACAGAATATTAACATGAATGTCTTTATACAAGCTGATATGTGACAGGCATTGTTTTTGAAACTAAAGATAAGGGGACTACAGAATTAGAGATTAGAAAAAGAAATTGACCTTGTATATCTTTATATACTTAAAACTTGATTAAACATTAAAAATACATTTGCAAAACATAGATGACCTAGTGTACTTATTTTTAAGAACTCTATGATTTAATATTTTAATAGGTGTTGACTTTCATGGATTTCAATCAATACCATATTGAAAATTTTTCTTAAATTGTCTATACTTTAAAAAATTGATTGATGGAAGAGTGACTGTGCTCTAAATTGTAATGATGTGTAGCATTGTAAAGTATAACTTCATTGACGTCTTTATTGAAAGATTTATTGAATCATGGTGTGATTCTTGGACTGTCCTGTGCAAGGCCAGTAGTTGGACTCGATTATCCTGATGGCTGCCTTCCAGCTCTGTGCATTCTATGACTCTGTGAAGCTGTGAGAAAGACAAGGCACAATGTGCTCACACAGTGACTCAGTCCCCAAGAGCAAACAGAGAGCCACAGGTGATGCCATGGCTCTGCTGGACTGCCTGGGATGCTGAGTTTGGGTCATCTGGCAGCAACAATCAATGAGACAAATGGCACGTGAAGGTGAATAAGAGCCACACCAGCCCTTGGCTCTGTTGATGGCTCTGTGGTTTGATACAGGCGTGACCTTCATGGATAATACAGGCAGCATCCTGCCTGTGCTGCTGACATTTGCCAAAGGACAGGGTGTCAGGGACCAGGGTGCCAAGAATGAGTACAAGCTGGGAGGAGAATAGATTGAGAGCAGCCCTGAGGAGAAGGAAGTCTTGTGAATGAAAAAATTGACATGAGCCTTCAATGTGTGCTTGCAGTCCAGAAAGACAATCACCTCCTGGATCAAAGGATCATCAAAGGAAGTGTGACCCTCAGGTCAAGGGCAGTGGTTCTCCCCATCTACTCCCCTCTCGTGAGATACCACCTAGTATCCTTCCAGTATCCTAAAGAGGTCCTGCGAGACAGCTGGATGGGAACTTTCCACAAGGTTGTGTAGAGATAGGATGGGGGTGGTGAGGCACTGGAACACACTGCACTGAGAAGTTGTGGATGCCCCATCCCTGCAAGTGTTCAAGGCCAGGCTGAAAGGATCTTTGAGCATCCTGGTTTAGTGGAAGGTGCTCCTTTCAGTGGCAGGGAGGTTGGAACTAGATGATCTTTAAGATCCTTTCCAAACCACTGTAATTTTGTGATTAATTAAATAACCTTGCATAAGTGAAAATCCTTGATCTTAATTCTGTAGAAATATTTAACAGAGACTAATGCTGGTAGATTCTGTAACACAAACTTCAAGAAGAAAAAAAAATAGTCAGGTATCAACACTCGAAAATTAATCAAACTAATTTTCTGATAACTAGAAATTACTATGCTCAATTCAGAGACTATAAATCCACAATACTGTAGGAAATTATTCACATAATTTAAACATTCTGTTGTTTAGAATTAGGATTGCAAGGTACTTGTTCTCCTGTGCTACTTTAATAGCTTGAGTCTGAAAGTGCAGAATTCAGTAGTTCCACTGAATGTAATGAAAATGTAAATATAAGTTACTTGCCTGAATATATGATCACTGAATTGGGTCTGAACATCTCAATTTTCAGGGTAGAGTGCCTTCATTTAGGTATGTGATATATTCCACTAGGAGACATGCTACTAAATCTCTGTAAATCCCCTTGAAAATTGAGATATGGAAGAAAAGGTATTTAGAGCTTTTATTCATAATACTACCATCGTTATTATTATGAGTGAATGGCTTAAGCTATTTGACCTTTTCTACGAATAGATGTAATGCTACTTTGTTCCTCAGCTAGACAAGAAAAATGACGTGTTTGTTTGAGGTTTTTTTAAAGAATAAGTTATTAAATTTAACAGGAATATATCTTCACATAGTGCAAATGATTCTGTACTAAAATCCTTCTTTTATATGTTTTTGGATTCATACAGGTCTCAGAATTTGGCATATTTTGAGTTAGTTCACCATTTTTCATTATAAATCTAGAAACTTTGAAGACAAAGACTAAGGCAATGGCAAACCAATTGTCATCTGAAGATATAAGGAAGCATTCCTTTATATTTCTCCACTTTAAAAAGTATTAGTTTGTGACCCCTGAGAAATAAATAACTAGTATTGAGGAAGTGGGGGAGGGAAGGTTATATATCTTTTTCAATTTGCAATGGAGCTCTTCCAGGGTTGCCTAGCTCAGTTCAA